>NC_141827.1:10257298-10432298 GCF_982586985.1 Callionymus lyra | reverse complement strand
TGTAAGCTACATGGTGATAGAAGTTACAGGCTAATGTAAGCTACATGTTAATGTAGGCTACATAGTAATAAGCGCTACATGCTTAAGTAAGCTACATGCTAGTATATGGTACATTCTACATTACATACATTTTAACTTAAGATACATAATAATATAAGTTGAATGCTTACATAATACATTCTAACGTAAGCTACATGCTAACATGAGCTTCATGCTCAAGTATTTATTCATCCTCACTTAGCTTTTCACGTTGACGTGAAAATGTTACTGTCATGCTTTGTTTGATGTAAATGTACGTTAACTATAATAGTTTTTTCAAGTAAAATCTTATCTTAAACTAACCAGAGAAACAAATGCAAATGGCGGCACGTTCCCTGAGAGCTGCAGGACATATTTCACCGTCAACGTCAGCATTTTGGTGAAACATCAAAGGCTGCGTTTTCTGCAGCGTTTGCTTTGGTCTCATTTAAATTTTTAAAAAATCACGTTGCTTTTTGCCATTTAGGTTTTTTTTATTAATCCAGTTCCATAGTTGTGACTCACTCGACACGTATTGTCGGCGAGATGATCGTGAGATGACATGCAGTCGACGATCAACGCATGTGTGTTTAAGAAGTGTCACAACAGGTATAATCTTCTGAGGGAGTCGAGGCGTTCGGCGTCTCGTCATATTCTGTCACCGGAGACGTTGGCAGCAGCAGTCGACACTCACAATGGCTGCGGGTGGAAATCAAATCTGTCTTGTGAGCTTCGCCACCTCGGCCTCTTTAAGTGAGGTTCGGGTGACCGTCTTTTTTTGATGGAGAACTGCTCCGACCAGTTTTGAAAGTGGTCTACATTTCAGCGTCAGGTCAGAGAAGCTGTGAAGTAAAAGGCGCCGATACCAAAGGGCCGCAGGCAGGTGAGGGGAACAAGCAAAGCGTGGTCACCTGATCCCCCGGCGATCGGGTTTCTCCCCGAAAAAAAAAAGGGCTTCTGTTGTGATGAAGGGCTCTGGGAGCGGATCCTGTTTATGCTGAGTGACGTCTAATTTTAGGTTTCATGCTGTCACCGCCTCCAACGGCCACTTCCACAATTAAGATGGAGATTCCTGTGAAATTACAGGCTTGGCTCCGTTTAATTCTGCGAGCCATTATGTTCGGAAATGTACGTGAGGTCAGAGGTCAACGGAAACGTTAGCATGCCGGCGATGTACAGGTATAATAATAAACATAAAACGTGAATTTTTGCTGAAACAAGTAAATAATTCATCATATTTTATATATTTTTGTTGTTTTTGTACATTAGTACAAATATTAAAGTAGCAATACGTAAGTTTGAAATAATGTTTTTGGCTCCCTCCACTGTCAAAAGAGGGTTATTGCAGAGACATTTCTGATTCTTCCTTAATCTCTACGCCCTACACCGCATGTGTTTCACACACATATATATTAAAAGTATATTCACTAGTGATGGTCTGATGAAGCTTCATGAAGCAGTGTCATGTTGTTTAGAGGTCAGTAGGTGGCGCCAACAGTTTAAAAATGTGAAGTTTCATTAGAACGTTGGTTTAAAACAAAGGAAAATAGCACAGAGACCGCCATCTAGTGGACTCTGAGAATAATGACACTGCTTCATGAAGCTTCATGAGTCCATCACTACATATCACGATCTAGCTTCTGCAGCTTTGCTGTTTTGCATATAGTTTATTTTTGCACACAGTACTACATATTTAATTATAAACTGAAGTCATGAACGTAAAAAAAACAAACAATACCATTTTTTAAAGTCTTTGCTCACCCTCTAACAAACGGATGATTTATTTGAACAGAAGATACATTGCAGAAGAACAACAGTGGCACTAGTTACTACACCCCCCCCTTAAAGTGCTAACACAACTCCCATGATGCTCTATTACAGTCTCCTCTTTTTACGGCAGATTGATCGCTTCAAAACTGTTTTAAATTCTACGTCTGCTGTCGTGTCAAAAGTGGTAATTTGTTGGCTGGGCGGCAAAGTATTACAGGAGGTGTTCATGTCACCGTCACTAAGAGGGTTGTTGAGAGGGATGACCCCTCATTTACGATCTTTACAATTTAAAGTAAATGTAAATCAAAACAAGTTAAAACATAACTAGTCTCTACTCTGTGGATTTTATTGAATGCGATGGTGTATTAGGAAGTAAACCCGTCAATAAACGAGGGACGACAGTGACATATATAAGCGTAACACAAGCGTTCCTCTCCCATCATGCACTTCCCTCTCGTCTGCTTGGAATCGCGTGACTTCTCATGTAAGGCCAGACCGGTTGTTATTTCTACTGATGGCTGATGTGACACAGTATTTAGTTCCAGCTGATTACTCTCATAGTGCGGCGGTCTAGTCGGTCCTGAAGAGCTCTTTAAATCCATACCTCGCCGAAGAAAAGAGGGAAGACGCCGGATAAAAGCGTTCGGATCATTACTCTTGGAATCCATCCGACTGCTCCGTCTGTTCTCCGTCTCTATTATCCGGCCTCAGAGGTCGTGATTATCACTTCTCTCGGTATACAGGTCAGCGGTGCCGAGCCCCCTGGCTCCTCTTTAGCTTGGACTTCACATAGTGGAGATCTTCCCACCCGAGAGACTCCGAAGTGGGGGGTTGACACGGTCCCCTCTGGCTAGAGAGCATTTGCAGGAATATGATCAGCACCGCGATGGAGTTTTCGTGATAGAATTTCATCCAAACATTTTCTTGATAATCTTCGTATACGCAGGAACTGGTGGTTTTTGTTTTTGTGATTTTATCTTCAATAGAAACACTGCACATGTATTTATAATAGAGTCGGTGTCAACACCCACTCTCTTCACACCTGAACTCACACCGTCTCCCACACGCACAATTTTGCCCCAAAATAATACTGATAGTCACACACAACACAACAAGGAAAACGTGTGGGATTCTTACTATGTCGGATTTTTACAAATATTGCTTTTATATGAGAAATAAATATTATTCAAGCAGCATCAGGAGAGAATTTGTTGTGAAAACTGAAGTGTCTCCTACCTCGCCGCCTCAGTACGTGTTTGCATTTTTGAGATTAATTTTGTCATCGTCGAAGCTGCAGAAAGTCCATCAGCGTCTATGGAAATGAATCGAATGGCCGTCTCTGACCCACTGCCGTAAAGCAATTTGTTAGTCAAGTGGGAAACAACCATGTCCAATATTTTATCCAATGTTTTTAAAACGTTCCATTTTGTCATGGATTAAAACCGAGACTACATTTATTTATTCATTTCTGTGTGAAGATTCCGGGCGCGATAATTAATGTAAGACCAACACTAATGAAGTTAAGACTCAGTCGTGCTCACGGGATCTGGTTTAGATCCCAGTTGTGTGAATAATGATCACATCTGTAGTTTCCTGTTCACACATCCCAGTGACCCACTTACACTGGAGCACATTTACAACCTCGCACCCCAGCCGACAGGTAAAAATACATGCTTTTGAGCAAGGCACGTTTGGATTAACAACAAGCTTCAACATAAATGGTTGCCTTTTTTATTTCATTACTTTAATTTCTTCAGCCTTCGTGAACCTGAGCCTGAGATCGAACCCTTCAACTAATTATTCCACGGTGGTGTTTTAAGTCGGATAAATCCTTCTGCTGACACTAACCTACTTACTGCTTTTTCATGATGCTGGGATGCAAATGTTTTTATTCCACCTTCGTCTCATGATAATCATTCTCCCGTTTCAACCCTTTCTTCTGTGTTTTTATCAATCACAGAAATGGGTCAACAACATAAAAGCATTTATAGTCGTCGTATATTACTTTAATAAAAACATGCTTAATTTCAAGTGCTAATAAAAAGCCCCATATTTTAGATCTTAATAAAACGGTGCCAGGTTTTGTGTAATGACATCAAAACTAAATCAAATATTTACCCTTTTGTACAAAATAGAGCTTTATTGGTTCATGAGTCAGTGAAATGTGTTTTTCTTTAAATAACATATATATATTAACAAGTATACAATACTGAAACATTAATACAAATATAACATATACATTCATTACAGTTCAATTATCAGCACCTGCTTCATTACATTTCTCAATTACTTGAGATTTTCATTTTATTTTGGAAGTTAATTAAAATTTTCAAAATAAAACAAAGTCAGTTTTCTATCGTACTCCAACAGATCGGATCAACACATGTTTAATGTGTAGTTTATGCTTTGATCAATGAGATGAAGGCTGTGATGATGGTCTGAGAATATTTGCTCTTTCTATTTTCCAGCTTCGCCACCAAAGAGCCCAACGGTTTGTTGCTTTACAACGGACGCTTCAACGAGAAGCACGACTTTATCGCCATGGAAATCATCAACGAGCAGATCCAGCTCACTTTCTCCGCAGGCAAGACTCACGTCTTTTTTTTTTAAATATTTTCCATTTTTTAACAGTGTCATGTGAAATTCTTGATCTGTTTTCCAGGCGAGAGGAAGACCACGGTGTCGCCCTTCATCCCGGGAGGTGTCAGCGACGGACAGTGGCACGTCGTGGAGGTTCACTACTACAACAAGGTAGGATTCATGTCACACGTACAACCGTGCTCGTCGTAGAGACTCCTTTGAAGTGACTCTTAAAGATGTTTTTTTATGAAATATACATTTACAATGAAGTAGAACATGACATGGATTATTACACAACTGTGTCAGATTAATAAAATACATATATTTAAATGTTTCCTTCTCTAGAGATCACAACAAACCTGCTCATTTGTATGTTATGTTAGCATTAGTCCATGAATAAAAGGAAAAAGAAAGTATTACCATCGCTCTTTGCTGCGATTAATTTTACTATAAAAACATCCTAAAAAACATATTTTCTTTGCTCTTTTTACATTAGCATTTAGCTTAAATTAGTACACTTTTTCATAAATAAAAGTTACACATTCAATTGCAATTTGAAAGTGTTTCCATCGTAACAAACTTTGTCCTCATGTTCTATCAGTTTTATTTTTGGGTGAAATTAAAGTAAAGCTACCTGTTGCAGTCGACTTGTAACCTTTTGAGCCTGACATGTGATGGTTTGACGTTTTGCGCTCCTTGGAGTATATTTCAAAACAGAAAGTATTAAAAAACTTGTAATGAAAATCTCAAAGTCTTTTGAATTAAGTTGTTTTATTTCATTAACATTAGTATGTAGCTTCTGTAGAATATTAGCCACATTAGCGTGTAGCTAACATTAGCTCATGTCCGCATGTAGATCAGGGGTCTTTATAAATATTACTTACTTACTTACTTACTTTATTTTTAACGTATTTAACAAATTTAATTTGTTTAATGTTTTGGATTGTAGTGTTGTTTCACTGTTCCTTAACCATCTGATGTTGAACAAAAATTCAGTCCCTGCACTCATAAAAACGTGGAAAACAAACAAAGGCAGCGGGAGTATCGTGAAACGTATCGTGAAACGTATCGTGCAACGTATCGTGCAACGTATCGTTAAACGTATCTTGAAACGTATTGTGAAATGTATCTTGAAACGTATCGTGCAACGTATCGTGCATTGTATCGTGAAACGTATCGTGAAACGTATCTTGAAACGTATTGTGAAATGTATCGTGCAACGTATCGTGCAACGTATCGTGCAACGTATCGTGCAACGTATCGTGCAACGTATCGTGCATCGTATCGTGAAACGTATCGTGAAACGTATAGTGAAACGTATTGTGAAATGTATCGTGAAACGTATCGTGAAACGTATCGTGGAACGTATCGTGCAACGTATCGTGCAACGTATCGTGCAACGTATCGTGAAACGTATCGTGAAACGTAACGTGAAACGTATCCTGAAACGTATCCTGAAACGTATCCTGAAACGTATCCTGAAACGTATCCTGAAACGTATCGTGAAACGTATCGTGAAACGTATCCTGAAACGTATCCTGAAACGTATCGTGAAACGTATCGTGAAACGTATCGTGCAACGTATCGTGCAACGTATCGTGCAACGTATCGTGAAACGTATCGTGAAACGTATCCTGAAACGTATCCTGAAACGTATCGTGAAACGTATCCTGAAACGTATCCTGAAACGTATCCTGAAACGTATCCTGAAACGTATCTTGAAACATATTGTGAAACGTATCGTGTGCGTTGTAGGCTTTTGGATGCTGGCTGTACCACATAAGGCTTGTTTAATTTTGGATAGATATAAATATATATATATATATATATAAATATATAATATTTGAAGTTGGCTCCAGAGAACGAGCTCGGATGATGAGTGACAGCTGGCATGTGCTCTCAGAGATGAAGACGAAGTTAGCTAAGTGTGGTGTGTGGGCGTCAGCAGACAGTTCTCTGACGGGCGATCTTGACTTCGGTGCATCTGCTCGGTCAGACTCCAGATCGTTCTGGAGGAGCGCCAGTGTGTTGGAGGAGTGACGGCTGGAGGAGTCGGCTCAGCTGCTTTCCTCCCCTTAAACATCACAACAACTCAATCAGCGAAGGAATGTCTGGGGCTGGCGAGGCAGCACTTTCCCAGCCCGACCAGAACACTGGAAGTAACGTTTGGAGTCGAGCGAGGAAGTCGTTTTGCATCATAAAGATGTTTCCAGGCGACGCCCCCTTCACCACGTGCATCTTCTGTCCGGCGACTATCATGACGTGAACTTGTCAGAGTTGAGGAGCAGAACTGATGAGCATTTGGAATTTTCGTCATGTTTTTTTGGACGAGAACCAGTTGGCCCTCGATCAAAGAAACTCTCCGAGTCTCATTAATTAGATTAAAAAGCTAAATCTGGTTATTCAATCCAAATTAAAGTAATTAAACTTAACATTTTGATGTTTCATGATGCACTGAATTCTCTTGAGCTTTTTGAGGAACGACTGTCAGCGTTTTTAACTTAACAGTTTAAGGATAGTTAAACGATACCGATCGTAAATCAACAGCACTATATTTTTTGTTAATTTAATATTTATTTATAGTTCTTATATGTTTTATATTTCAGTAAAGTGTTTAATAAAAAAAATATCTTTCTTACTTACAATTAAACGTTTTTTTTGCAATTCATCTTTCGGCTGCTAGATGGCAGCAGTCGTTATTCCACTAGGGCTTAAGGAAGAAGGAAATCCTGTGAGATTCTTGCGATGACTGAGGACGAGAGGAAACAGTAAAAGCCGAAGTTTGGACATATTTTGGTTTGAAAACAAATGAAGGCGACGTCGTCAAGAGTCATGTGGTCTGTAAATTCTGCAACACCAGAGTCAAGTACTGGACAATACTACAAATATATCCTTGTTACTACAGTATCACAAAATATTGTATGATTGTCTCAGTATCTTGTATCAATAAACCCCTAATAATAACCAATATGACCATTTAAAAGCAAATACAATTAAGATAAGCAAAGATAATTAAGATTAACTGAGCTGAATCAAACTAATACTTCTTGTTATAGTTTGAAATAAACACATTTAACTCTGGCTGTGAAACTGTAAAAAGGTTTTTGGCTCCATGTGTGATTGAGTTTATCACCCGTGGTTATACATGGTGTCATCAGAAATCTGAAGAAGGCAGTTTCATGGACCTAGTACCAGTACCTCATGCCATAGTAGTCGGACTGAAAAATAATGTAAACATTTTCGTGTTTCCTTTTTTATTATGGTGTCATTTTCCTTAAAAAAAACCCCTTATTATTAATAATAGGTATTCTAAGAAAAATTGTAGCCACAATACAACACTGAAAAAAAAGGTCAGTACCAAACAGAAGGTTTTAATATGGATCTAAAACCTCTCAAGAACTATTCCCTCTCCTCATGAGTCCTTTAGGTACGGACTCCTCCCACCGCCATAGGTGTCCGCAGGGGGTGGGGAAGGGTGAGGCCGGCCGGGGAGGGGGCATTTAAGATTAAAATGTGGCTTTCAGTGTGGCGGGGGACTGTGGAGAATGGCAATGACCGCCGCCTTTGTGCTGGTCTCGGCTTCCTTTGGGACCATGAGCGGTGAATGATGCGGCCCCGGGGAAGGTGCCCCTCTCCCTCGCCCCGCATCCCACTCAGACAGAAAAGCAGAGGAGCGAAAGGAGGGTAAAGAAAAGCGGAGAGAAGTATTGACTCGGGCTTTGAGCGGAGACGCTGCGCTTCAGGGCCGAGCACTCTTGTTGCTATGGTTTTTCCCAGTCAATCTTCAGATCCCATATTTGTACGGCTCGCTCGAGTCCCGCTCCCCGTCCGCCCCCCTTTTGTGAGCGAAACTCATCTTCCCAGAATCCCCCTGTAGTGACGGCCGAGAGCAGGGTTTAATGGGCCGCCGAGCAAATATGTACCTTCCGATCAGCCCTTGACAGGACGCGACTCTGTGGCGAAGAGAGACGTCCTGACAGTCGCTCATTATTGGAGAGTCAACAGTGACTGATGACAGCAGAGGTCGGAGAGAGAGCGTCCCAGCTTTTCAACACTTTTCACAGGAGAGGAAATTAGGGAAACATAGCGGCAGCTCCTGAGGAGTTCACCTTGTGCTGTCATTCAGGAAGTTATACAAGAAGAAGACATGTATGATTTTTTTTTCTTAGCGTATTTAAGCACTTTATTAATACTTTCATTAAAACTTCTCGTCATCAAAGAGACACTGAGTAGAACTTCTTGCTCACTTGATTTATGATGTTAAACAACTGCATGTGTAAATCACGGATAAAGTAAGTCTTGTGGTTAAGGGGTTAGAGTTTCTAAGTGAGGTCATAACAATGAATAATAACTCGGAGCTTCCATCAGTCATTGATGTGCGGTGAGGTTCATGGTTGGTGAGGAACCGACTCCTTTAGTGTCGGATTTACAAGTATTTCAACCCAAAAGACAAGCTTATTCAATTGGCTACTGGTACACACACACACACACACACACACACACACACACACACACACACACACACACACACACACACACACACACACACACACACACACACACACACACACGCGCATGGTCTTGGGTGAGTTTTTTAAAGACGGTTTCTACAATTTTATAAGATTGATTGATTGAAGATTGTCCACACTTCCATGCCAGTTATTGGATAAACCTGTCATCTTTGACAATGTCATATGAAGATGGTTAGAAAATAAAAAGCAATACAATTATAATTATAATTTCTTAAAAAGTCAATATTAGTTGTTGTGATATTTTGTGTGATGTTAGTCTACATCATCTAGATCTATGGCAGTATTCAATTGTTGATTAATATTGATTTATAGAATCCTAAACCTGTCATCTTTGACATTTATATAAGAATCATAGGTGAAATATTATGTTAAATTATCAATTTATTTAAAGTTATGTATTTTAAATCTTTAACCTCCCATATTAAATGATCTGAGACCTGGCTTTTTTAAACCATCAATGGATATAGAAAAAATGAATGGACTGATAAATAATTTAAAAAAGGGTTAGCAAACGTGGATTTAAACATAATATAGTATGAGCGTGATAATAAAGGATTACAAGGAAGACGCAGCTGATTAAATGCTCTTAATTTGAAAGCCGTTTAAAAGCGTTTCTGCTCTTACCTTTATCTGTAGATTAGGTGAAAATACAACAAGGCTTAGTCAGCAGTTTCTAGCTGAGAAATAAAGTAAAAGTTTAAAAAAAGATGCAGCTTGGAAGTCCTAAAATAAACCTCCAGTGATCTAATTAGTACATGTACTTGTCTGAGTTAAATTTCAAACAGAAATGAGTATTTTAAACCCCGAGGATTTGTGGTCATCAAGGAGGATCATCGTGGGTTAACTGGCCGACAACTGATCTCGAATTAACAAGTTTATCCTCCTTGATCTCGCCCGGGCAGCTGAGAACTCAACTGAGGGTCCACCGTTCCACGAGCAGCTTGAACCTGTACCCCCCGGGTTAACGCGAGCCCGTCGTGACCCCGGAGCAACTGCCCAGTTAGAGAGAAGGTCGTGACCTTTATTGACGGTCGTCATCACTCTCCCCTCCTCCGTCCGGACTCCTCCCTCCTTTTGTCGCTCCCTCGTATTGATTCCGCCGGACAATGAAGACCGTCTTTTGTGGACGCGTCCCGCGCACGAGTCTACTTCCAAGCTGTTGTGGTATGAATTAATAAGTAACCAAACGACCTGGTGCATCATGGGAGTCTTCTAATGTAGTTGACCAACAAGTATTGATCCCTTTGACTCGATCATTTTAAGAGTTAAAGTTAAAATGTTGCTGCTACTGTACGAAGACACTTTTAGCTGAAACTCTCTAATCTGTTCAGCTGGTGTGCAAGAGATAATCCTCTGAAAGCAGCAGAAGAGAAACATATTTTCACTCCAGCGTATATTTCCTGCTGCTATTTATAAACTTGTCTTCAGAAATAGAAGCGTTGCAGCAGCAGACGTTTGTCTGACACATCCAAGTGTCTCCTGCTTTGAAAAATCTTTCCTCTGTTACGTAACTTCAGACAGCGACTCCTCAATCGTCTCTGAACCATTGTTTAGTTTAATCTTCTACTTACGGTTTTCTCGTCCCAGCTACTCGGGGGAAGAGGCGAGGGACACCCCTGGGTGCGGCCAGGGCGACCACACTTTGCCGCTGAACTGTGATGCATCTTTAACGGTTGTCTTTGTGTCTCTCTTATGAACAGCCGATCCTGAACCAGGCCGGGCTCCCACAGGGGCCGTCGGACCAGAAGGTGGTGGTGGTGACGGTGGACAACTGCGACAAGTCCGTGTCGCTGAGGTTCGGCCACGTCCTGGGGAACTACACCTGCTCGGCTCAGGGGAGCCAGACGGGATCCAAGAAGTAAGGGGACTTTCATTTGGAAGATGTATACGTCGTTACAAAGACAGAAATGATAAATAGATTCTGCCGAGGTCCTGTCAGGTTCCTGGACAGTCGGTGCCCGTGAGGGACTTGACCTCTTAAAAGGAAAAGTGACTGAAGGCTCTAAAAGCAGCTGAAGCTCCGAGAGCTCTCTGCTGTTTTTCTGGGTTTCTTTTGTGCCTGAAACATGAAATGTTTTCATCTTTCGTGTTGACCTTGTGCTGAGAGATGTGAGACTTTGACTAAAACACGTCCAATGATGAAGTTAGATACAGTGAGATACAGTTTAAAGTGTCAATTTAATCCTAATTAAACATTAAAATGAGTCTGAAATTAGACAATAAAACATCATTTTTTATCGGTTGTTACTGAAAACTAATTAATCCAATAACGATGCTTCAAAATACCTTCGGTTATTTAATTTTTTTGGTATGTATTTTATGTATATATACCGGTCAATATACACCACTAGATTGTAGGTACAAGTGAAAGGAATCAGTTTTCTCTGGAGGCATCTGGATTTTACTTTAGAGATATGGTGTAAAGAAGAATAACTGATGATCTTCCACATTGAAAGGAGACCATTTTTGAGGGGTACTGGGCATAGTGTCAATGTCCTGGGTTCCCCCAGGAGGAGCTAGACGACGTAGCGGGGGAGATGAACGCCCGGGGTCTCCCTATTCAAACTGCTCCGACCCGTCTGAACTAAGACGAATACGTTTTGTGATGTTGGAATCCAAATATTAAACCAGAAAATTTGCATTTCGAGAAGAAAATGCAGTGTGAACGCTGAATCTGATGAATCTGTAAACTGACGTGCCTGTGGGGAAACCGTTGAAATGATGGCATAAAGTAGAAAGACTGATGTGAAAACATTGAAATAAGGTCAAAAAGGTTGAGAAGAAGAAAAAGAGGAAAAGGAAGAAGAAGAAGAAAAAAGTAGAATTTGTATTAGAAGTAGAATAAGTAGTAGTAGTGGGAGTAGAAGCAGTAGAATATGTAGTAGAAGTAGTACTAGTAGATGTAGTGGTAATAGAATAGTAGTGGAAGTAGAAGAAGTAGTTCAATTAGTAGTAGTAGAAGTAGTACAATTAGTAGTAAAAGTAGTTGAGTTATTAGTAGAATTAAAAGTAGTAGTAGAAGTAGTATAAGAATCAATAGTAGATTAGAAGTAGAATAATAATAGGAGTAGAAAGAATTAGAAGAATTAGTAGTAGAAGTAGTTGTAGAATTAGTAGTAGAAGTAGAAGTAGTAGAATTAATAGTAGAAGTAGTAATACCTAGTTAATTTAGCAGTATAAGTATAATTAGTAAAATTAGTAGTAGGATTAGTAGTAAAACTTTTAGTAGTACTAAGTTAGCTTAAGTTAGTTTTAGAGCAAGTATTATATATTTATATGTATATATGTTTATATACTTCAGATATAGGTATCAGAATCAGAAAGTGGTACATCATAAAATATAATGAATTAAACAAAAATATATATATATATATAAAATCAATTATAATAACATAAATCATGTATACAAGTTGTTATGCCAAAGTTAAATTGAAATAAATTATATTTGACTGTTGAAAAACCAACTGAAGGGTTTATGATCCAAATATCATTTATTTTAATGTGTAATTCTGAGTACTATGTTTGTTCTGCACAGATCCCTGGACCTGACTGGACCGCTGCTCCTCGGAGGGGTCCCCAAACTCCCCGAAGACTTCCCCGTCCGCAACCACCAGTTCGTAGGCTGCATGAAGAACCTGCGCGTCGACAACCAGCGCGTGGACATGGCCGGCTTCATCGCCAACAACGGCACTCTGGCAGGTGAGAAGCGTCGCCGCCGCGCCGCAGGATCATCTCCTCGAAGAGAGTCTTCCTGTCGTCGATCAGCCTCTCAAGTCTTCTTCTCTCCCAGGATGCTCGGCCAAGAGACACTTCTGCAACAACAGCCCGTGCATGAACGGGGGAACCTGCGTCAACCTGTGGGGGTCCTTCAGCTGCGAGTGTCCGCTGGGGTTCGGGGGTCAAACCTGCGAGAGAGGTGAGTCTTCAGTGGGTGCTTCTTGAAGAAAATCCTGGAGTTACTGGAGAGAAGTTGTATCTTTGTCTGGAGAGGAGGTGTGAGGTTTCTGCTCCTCGGTTCTCCGGTGTCCGGTTGTGTTCCACCTTATATTTCGCAGCTGCTTTCGATGCTGATTTATGGTTTACAGCAACGTGAGTCGACAAGAGGGAGCGAGATGAGCCGGGAGAGGAAAACAAAAATACAAAAACATGTTACATGTTGCTATTATTAGGCCTGTAAGAAAATATCAACACACTTAAATATCGCAATTGTTTACCCCACTTTACTGTATCTATATTTATTTTCTGCTTTTAAATATTTTTTTTATTTTTATCATAGTTATTTTATGGTGTGTTTAAAATGATTCGATTTTTTATTTATTTACAATAATCATTTAGGAGTTTGATGATTTTTGTGTCGCAATTAAACCTCTGGCTGCTAGATGGCAGCAGTCATTACACCAGTAGGGGTTGAGAAAATGTCAGTACACCAAATATCTTCTTTTCCTTCCGGCTGCTCCCTTCAGGGGTCACCACAGCGAATCAACCTCCTCCATCTAACCCTGTTCTCTGTATCCCCCTCTCTCACATGAACCAACTTCATCTTTGGTCCATCCTTCTACTCACTATCTGAATCACTTGATCTAACTCAGTCCAGAATGTTTCCTTCTCCTCTAATTCAGATAGCACTCAATTTCAAGTTTCAGACTTATCAGTTTATCTGACACTATTTTCACTTCCAGGGCATTCCACAGACTCCTTTTAAGAGGAACCCCAACTCCATTTCTCTTATATGTAACAATATGTTTCATTTTTAACGTTACTGTATCGATATTCAACAGTACTGTATTGATTATTTTGGTCATAGTTTGTTTTTTATGGTTAATATATTTAAATTAATATATATATAAATATATATATATATATATATATTTTTTTAAATTTGCAATTAACAAGCAAATATACACAGTGTTTGTTAATTTTTCTATTGCTATTAAACCTTCTGCCCTTAGATGGCAGCAGTCATTGCGTCCTCCGCAGCTCATTGAAATCCCGCTACATCCCAGCGATGACTGAGGACGAGAGGATACAGTGACTCCAGCAGCTTTTAAAAGCTGATGTTTGGACATATTTTGGTTTCAAAACAAATGAAAGCAGTTACGACTTCGTCAAAGAGTCATGTGGTCTGTAAATTCTGCAACACCAGAGTCAAGTACTCGACAATGCTAGAAGTATATCCTTGTTACTACATTAGCACAAAATATCGTATTGTGATACACAACTTATTGCAGGATTCAGGCCTAATACCCTAGTTATTATTAAAACATTAATGTGCATTTGTGTAGCAACTATTTGTTACAGTTTTTCATAAATGTATTTCGGTGATTTGGTTCAGCACTTCGATCTGATGCAATCATTAATGGAAGGTTGTGTGTTCGAGTTCCTCTGGCGTCAACGTGTGATCCCGGCAGAACTCTCATTATCGTGTTCTTGTTTCTAATGAGTCTTTTCACACCGCAGTCATGAATGTGCCGTCAGGTGGAAGCAGAGGTCACCCCTTACCCGCTGATGCTTATCACACACATCTTATCTCGTTCGACCGGTCAAAGTCATCACAAGTTCTACACTCTTCTCTAAACATCTTTTCCCTCTTGTGTTCTCGCCGTAGTTATGGCCAACCCGCAGCGTTTCCTTGGCAACAGTCTGTTGCAGTGGAACAACGTGGCGACGGCCACCGTCCCCTGGCACGTGGAGCTGATGTTCCGGACACGTCAGTCCAGCGCCACCTTGATGCACATCTCCTCGGAGCTGCTGCACAACCTCACGCTGCAGGTGACCATTCTTGTTTATTCGTGACCATTCTTGTTTATTCGTGATAATTCTTGTTTTTCATTCACTTGCCTCGCTTTTAGAACGCATCAAGGAAAATGCTGCAACACTCAGAAATATCAGCTTTCTTTTCTTTCCTCATTTTAACATCATTATGTTTATATTAAAAGAAGAATGATTTTTAAATATTCTGCAAGTTTAAATGACGACTACAGTTGGATGCGCCACCTGCTGGCAGTGAGAGGTTCAGCAGTTATGTTACGGATCATTCCGGAAGGAGAAAAGACAAAAAAAAATTGAGCAGATCGTTTTCGTTTATCCTTTCATTCATTTATTGACAACCCCTTTATCCCGGGGTCGGGGTCGCGGGGAGACTGGAGCCTATCCCAGGGTCATAGGGCGAGAGGCATGGGACACCCTGGACAGGACGCCAGTCTGTCACAGGGCACACATAAAGACAGACAATCGTTCACACACACATAGATACCTATGGACAATTTCCCAAAGTTCTCAGTTAACCTCTGTATGTTTTTGGACCGTGGGAGGAAACCGGAGTGCCCGGAGTAAACCCACGCAACACAGGGAGAACATACAAACTCCACACAGAAAGGAATGGAACCAGCAACCTTCTTGCTATGAGGCGACCGCGCTTACCTTATTAAAATATGGATTTATTCAACTTTTTTAATTAAATCATTTTAATTTTAATTTTAATTCATATTTTGTAAATTACAGCCTGGTTTTTAGAGAAACAGTTTCGCATTCAGTTCCTCGTTTGTGTGTCTCGTGCCTTCTGATAACTCAAATGCAAGCACAGGTTTCAGCTTCAGTGTGAAAAGTGTAAATGAGACGAAAAATTAATCAAATGTCGACATTGCTTTCCTTGTGCAGCTGCGCGGGGGGAGCGTGTTGATGGGTCTTCATCGAGGAGAAGACTCTACTCTGTCTCGCGTGGAGGAGGTTCTGGTCAACGACGGCGAGTGGCATCATCTGCAGCTGGACATCAGCAGTTTAGGGGGACCGGCGAACCACCACAGGGCCGTTCTGTCTCTGGAACACGGACTCTACATGGTGAGCTGTCGACGACGCGTCTCCGGTCAGTGTACTGTGGTCGACCGTTTCTGAAGACAAAACTCTGACCATCAGGCCAGTATGGAAGTGGACGGGACGCTGAAGGAATCCAAGCTGAAGACGGTGAGCGTCGGTGGATCGGCGAAGCCCGACGGGAAAGTTCAGCACGGTTTTCGAGGCTGCATCCAGGTCAGAACCTGGGATCACACGCTTACTCTTAGTACATTATTATTTGTGTAGTAACTGTGGTAATATATATCTGCTGCAGGGTCTCCGGGTCGGCGGCGCTCTGAGTCTCTCTCAGGCCCGGAAGCAGAATGTGGAGCAAGGCTGTAGTGTTCCGGACCCGTGCAGGTCCAGTCCTTGTCCGGGGAACAGCCACTGCAACGACAACTGGGACAGTTTCTCCTGCACCTGCCTCAACGGTCAGTCAAGGGATAAACATTGACAAGTTTGGCTCAACATCTGAGCTTTATCAGTGATTAATAAAAACTAAAATAAATAATATTTGTGGAGCATAAATAACAGATTCCACAAAGATTCTTTCCTCAGTAAGTTTCATTTAAAAAAGAACTCTCATTATTACCACGGTCAAATGATATTATATTATATTTCCTTAGTATTTAATAATATCAGACTTTTTAAAATGCATGTTGACACAGATAAGTTTAACTTAAGTCGTACCAAGCTAGCGAGATAATGCAGTTAATATCTCCTTTAGCTCAATTAGCAACAACCTGCAGACGTAAAGTTTTGACTCAAACTGTCGCACATTTAAGAAACATCTTAAGACGTTTCTATTTGTTCAGGCTTTTCCTTGAGTTTCTGGAACTCCTGTTGTGTTATCAGTTTTATCTTGATCTTTAAAGTATATACTTTATTGAATATTGTTTTGATTGTTTAAGCGCTTTGTGACCCTGGTCTGGAAAAGCGCTATACAAATAAAAAATACTTATTTACTTACTTACTTACATTCCAGTTTTTAAGTCACTAAATTACTTCACAGGAATATAGGTTCAAGTATAAGATGTGTTGCTAGTTTGATAGTATTATTAAGTAAAACGTGCAGAAATACGACGACAACTTCCTCCCTGATTAATTATTTCCCAGAATAAAATATGTGATCTTCCAGTCTTGACCTTCTCAATTACAACGACTGCCTCGTGTGTTCACAGGTTACTATGGCAACAACTGCACCGACGCTTGTTCGCTGAATCCCTGCGAGCACGAGTCCTCCTGCACCAGGAAGCCCAGCTCCTCCCGGGGTTACTCCTGCGACTGTCCCAGGAACTACTTCGGCCACTACTGCGAGAAAAAGTATGCAGTAACGCTTACTTTACCATTTTTTCTAGTTATTTGTTTTATTATTTGAGTTAAATATTGTTTTTTTTACTTTGCCCGGACCAGTCTTAACATGACCATTAAACTGCTTCCCAGTAGGTGGATGGGGATGGTGGTTGCATTCATTTCTATCATGACTTTCAGCTTTAAAATGCCGCTGCAGTTACACTCTGCTCGCTGTGGGGGGAGCCAGATACAAAACTGTTTAATCCTCTTTTGTTGCCTAAGGGCAGGAAAACTAATCAACTTCAATCCCTGCAGGACAGACCTTCCCTGTCCCCGGGGCCGTTGGGGCCACAAGACCTGTGGACCCTGCAACTGTCCGACCGACCGGGGCTTCGACCTGGACTGTAACAAAACCAGCGGGGAGTGTCGCTGTAAGGTGAGTTGAGGTGTACAGTCGTCCCTCGCCATATTAGAAAACAGTGAAACTCCCATGATGCCTTTCTACACGCTGCTGTATTAAGTGACCGCCGATTGGTCGCTACAATGCTCGATTCACATTGTGCGCCTGTTGCTATGTCAAAAGTCATCGACGTCTGTTGGCTGGGCGGCAAAGCTTTTTGCATCAGGTCATAATGTGCATCATGTCTCTCAGGACAATCATTACCGTCCGGTCGGCACCGACACCTGCCTGCTGTGCGACTGCTACCCCGTGGGTTCCTTCTCCAGAGCGTGCGAGCGAGACAGCGGTCAGTGTCAGTGTAAACCCGGGGTCATCGGGCGCCAGTGCGACCGCTGCGACAACCCCTTCGCCGAGGTCTCCGCCAACGGGTGTGAAGGTGAGGAAATTCTTTGGGTGAAATCGAGTGCTTTCTCTCCTCCTCCTCCTCATCACCTCCAATCTGTCTCCTCTCATTCTCAGTCATCTATGACAGCTGCCCTCAGGCCATCGAGGCCCGGATCTGGTGGCCCAGAACCAAGTTCGGTCTCCCGGCGGCGGTTCCGTGTCCCAAGGGGACTCTGGGTAAGTCAGCAGCGCTTCACATTTCCATAGCATCATGACAGACGGGACGTTGACCTACTGTGTCTCTCTGGCTGCTCCTCAGGTACAGCCGTCAGACACTGTGACGAGCACAAGGGCTGGCTGCCCCCCAACCTCTTCAACTGCACCTCGGTCACCTTCAGCAAACTCAAGTCTCTCGTACGAGATTTTTTTTTTACAAAGAAAATACTATAAGCATCATGTTTAATTCATGCATTTCTCCATTTTTTTCTTCCTTTCTTAAAACTAATGAAAACAGGTTACTATAATAATAACCTCCTGAGGGATCAATAAAGTTTTACCTTACCTTACCTTACCTTAATAAGTAATATCTCTTGGCTTACATACAGAGTTTATTTGGAAGTAAATCAGTGACGTTAAATGGTTGAATTTAACATTTATTTTTTAATTTAGTTTCTTTAAGCTTTGAATTCTATTTTATTTTGATATTTTTTAAATGACTGTATTGTTACACACAGTTTTAAATTATAATTCTAAAATAATAATATAAGATAATATTCCTAAAATGTATAGTCTTTTAAATTTTATATAAACATGTTGTCATTAACATTCAATGTTGTCTATTATACTAACTTTCTTATATTGAATTTAAATAGTTATAGATGAAAAGTATTTAATTTAGTATTTTATTTTTTATTTATTAAAATGTGGTTATCAAATTATAAGTTAAAAAATATATATTTTTTTAAATATTAAAAACATTTTTAATTAACTACTAAAATATAGATTTAACCTTTCATTATTCAATGATCGACTAAAAAACAATTCTGCCTTTCAATATAGTATTTAATGAATTCAATAATTTAAAAAAAATGATCCAATGCTGAAAAAAGTTTCTACATTTTAAATGTTAAAGTCAACCGTTCAATATTGTGTTGACGCGATCTGATTCCATAGATATTCATGAAATGACTAACAATATATAATAATAATTTTGGGGAGAAAGATAGATTAACATAGATTTTCATAAGCAAAATTTAAATAAAATCAAACATGGACATTTTTTGTTGTTGTCAGAACCAATGCCATAATACAGAGTATCTGGACTCGACCCCGTTAATTAGAAATAAAATACAATAAAAGTTTTAACAAGTTACTTCTTCAATAATAAAATCTTGATTATGTTGTTTGTTACAGTCAGAGAAGCTCTTCCATAACTCATCTCTCCTGGACTCCGCTCAAGTCCAGCACACGGCCGCCATGCTGGCCAACGCCACCGTGCACACGGACAAGTACTTCGGCAGCGACGTGAAGATAGCGTACCGACTGACCCAGGGCCTGCTGCTCCACGAGAACAGCCAGCAGGGCTTCAACCTCACGGCCACGCAGGACGTCCACTTCACGGAGGTGGTGACGCGTCCAAACGTCTCGACTCGTCAAAAACTTTAAAGCCGTTCTAACAATAACGCTGTGTCTGGAACAGAACCTGGTGCGCGTGGGCAGCGCCATCCTGGCTCCGGATAATCAGCCTCACTGGGAATTGATCCAGAACACTGAGGGCGGCACGGCGTCGCTTCTGCGCCGCTACGAGGAATACGCCAGCACCCTCGCTCAGAACATGAGGAAAACCTATTTGAGTCCCTTTACCATCGTGACGCCTCACATCGGTGAGTTTATTATACGTTTCAACGTTTGTATCGTCTTGTTCGTCCCTCGCTAGAAGAGTGTGTATAAAAATCTGGCGACACAATACTTATCACGATACAGGGACGAAGATACGATATATTACGATATACTGTGATACTGTAGGAGCAATGATATATTGGTAGTATTATCTAGTACTTGGCTCTGTGTTGCAGAATTAACAGACCACATGACTCTTGATGAAGTCATCACTGCTTTTATTGTTTTCAAACCAAAATATGTTTAAACATCAGCTTTAAAAGCAACTGTATCCTCTCGTCCCCAGTCATTGCTTGTCATCTTGCAACGATTTCATTGTTGTTTTAGCTGCGGAAGACGTATTGAACGCTGCCTTCTAGTGGATGTTTAATTTGAAAAACAATAATGACCAAATTCTTAAATACACACTTAATTGAAATGTTATCAATAAATGAAATATGATAAACAATAAAATATGACCTAAAAGGCAGGTTTAATGGCAACACAAAAATGAACAAACCTACTGAATATGTGCCTTTTAATTTTAAATAATGTTTTTAAAGATTTTATTTCATTTAAGTATCAACCATAAAAGTATGAAACTATGATAAAAAATGAATGAAAATGATATTTTCTCACACCTACATGAGCCAGATTGTAAATGTAAATGATATTTAAAAAACACTTTATCTGTTCGTTAAATTTGTACTTTTGTCCATCAGTCATCTCCGTCGACCGGCTGAAGAAGATGAACTTCGCCGGAGCCAAACTGCCGCGGTACCAGTCCCTACGAGGTCCACGCCCTCTGGACCAGGAGACGGCCGTCACTCTGCCCGACTCCGTCTTCCAGCCGCACGTGGACACCAAGGGCCACAGGCAGCTGGACGTCTTCCCGGGGCCCTCCCCGAAGAACCACTCGGCGGCCAACAGGAAGCGACGTCACCCGGACGACGACGGCCAGCCGGACGCCGTCGCCAGCGTCATCATCTTCCACAGTCTGGCGGCGCTGCTGCCCGAGAACTACGACCCCGACAAGAGAAGCCTCCGGTGAGTTCTGGACTTCCTTTCAGAATAAAAGCCTCTTTATAAAGTGAGAATGGTCTATATCTTTTAAATTTAAACTTCCTCAGAGGTCAGATTATATAACGTGACTGTAGATGAAGCCAAAAACAACACAAGAAAAAGAAAAATCAACAAAAATAAACCAAATTAGCTGATGCTATTCATGCTAGGCTATAAAGCATTGATAAAAAGAAAAAAATGGGTGAAGTAGTAATAAATAATAGGTAAAGTAGTCATAAAGAAAGTTATATTTAGAGTTACTACAAAATAAAAATGTAATCTATAAAAAAAATATGTATAAAAACCACATGGTTTTAGCTAAAGTCTGTTTATTAGCTGATGCTAGCTAGCACTGGTTTGCCACAACTGGTTTTCTATTCACCTCATTACACTATTAAACAAATGTATTTCCTATGTTGGTTTTAAGTCATAGGAAAAGGGATTTAAATAAATTGAATTGAAACATGAAATATGAACTGTTTTTGTCATCCCTCCATCTAATGTTAGGTAATAAAAGCCCTACTACAAGAAACCAGCGCCTGTTAGCATCCGCTAATAAACAAACACAGAGCTAGCTTTACCTTCCTATCACATTAGGATTTAAATTCTCTTTCACTTTTGTTTTAACCTGTGACTGGAGTATAAAACTATATATTCCACAATTAAATAGATGTTAAAAATCAATTAAGTGGTTAAAAAACTTGCTACATATTTAGATAATATCAAACCTAAAGATGTTTTATCGTAACTACTTTATTTACACATTTGTTGCCACTTGTAAATGCTTCATTGAATATATATTTTAATATAAATACTATTTGTTGGCCTCTGCTAGCGTGCCCAAGCGTCCGGTCATCAACACGCCTGTGGTCAGCATCACGGTCCACGACAACGACGCGCTGCTGCAGCACACGCTGGAGAAACCCATCACCGTACAGTTCCGTCTGGTGTCCACTGAGGAGCGCTCCAAACCCATCTGTGTGTTCTGGAACCACACCATCTTGTGAGTCCGCACACACACACACACACACACACACACACACACACACACACACACACACACACACACACACACACACACACACTCACACACACACACACACACACACACACACACACACACACACACACACACACACACACACACTCTCACACACACACACTGGACGAAAGTGTGTTAATGAAAAACCCTCCTCTGTTGTTTGTGTTGTCAGAGCGGGTCACGGCGGCTGGTCGGCCAAAGGCTGTGAAGTTGTTTTCAGGAACAACACACACATCAGCTGTCAGTGTTATCACATGACCAGCTTCGCCGTCATCATGGACGTGTCCAGGAGAGAGGTGAGCACCTGAGAGTATCAGACATCTAGTGGTGACAAGAGGAACTACAATAGTGTCAGTGTGTATGTGTGTGCGTGTGTGTGTATGTGTACAGGTGTATAGATGTGTTTGTGTGTTTGTGTGTGTGTGTGTGTGTGCGTACAGGTCTATAGATATATTTGTGTGTGTGTGTAGATGTGTATGTCTGTGTTTACGTGTTTGTGTGCATGTATGTGTGTGTGTGTGTGTGTGTGTGTGTGTGTGTGTGTGTGTGTGTGTGTAGATGTGTATGTCTGTGTTCACATGTTTGTGTACATGTATGTGTGTATACAGGTGTATAAATGTGTGTGTGTGTGTAGATGTGTATGTCTGTGTTTACGTGTTTGTGTACATGTATGTGTGTGTGAGTGTGTGTGTCTGGTGTGTAGATGTGTATGTATGTGTTTACGTGTTTGTGTACATGTATGTGTGTGCAAAGGTGTAAAGATGTGTTTGTGTATGTGTGTGTGTGTGTAAAGGTGTATAGATGTGTTTGTGTATGTGTGTTTTTAAGTGTTTGTGGACATGTATGTGTTTGTGTATGTGAGTGTGTGAGTTTACGTGTTTGTGCTTGTGTGTGTGTTTGTATGGGAGTGCGTCTTTACGTGTGTGCTTTTACATGTGTGTATGTGCGTGTGTGTGTGTCTACATTTAAATGTTTGTACTTTTATGGTGTTTGTTGACATGCTTGTGTGTGTGCGTATGGATGTGCGCCTTTACATGTGTGTGCTTTTACATGTGTGTACGTGTGTCTGCATTTAAATGTTTGTGCTTTTATGGTGTGTGTTTACGTGTTTGGGCATACATGTATGTATGTGTGTGTTTATGCCCTTGTTCTTTTACGTGTGTGTGTATGCTTGTGTACATTTTTGTGTATGTATGTTTGTACTTGAGTGTGTGCATTTGTGTTCATACATGTGCGTGTGTACTTGTGTATGATGTATGTCTTTAATTATGTGTTTACGTGTGTATACAAGTGTATGTATCTGCGTACATGTATTTTTGCAAGTGTGTACTTGTGTGTGTGTGTACGAGTGTGTGTGTGTACTAGTGTGTGTGTGATAAAAGTTGGTCTCAGCTCTAACAGCTGACATCTAATAACAAACATTCATGATAAACCTTTGATGTTCCCTCAGAACGGAGAAATCCTGCCCATCAAAGTCCTGACCTGGAGCACCGTGGGCGTGACCCTGGGCTTCCTCTTCCTGACCTCCATCTTCCTCTTCTGTCTGAGAGCCATGCAGAGCAACAAGACCAGCATCATGAACAACGGCGCGACCGCGCTCTTCCTCTCCGAGCTCATCTTCATCCTCGGCATCAACATGGCCGACAACCCGGTAAATATCTTGTCTCCTTCCTCTCTCTTGCATCTTCTCCAACGTCCTGTCCTTCGCTGCAGTTCGTGTGCACCATCATCGCCATCCTGCTGCACTTCTTCTACCTCTGCACCTTCTCCTGGCTCTTCCTGGAGGGCCTGCACGTCTACCGCATGATCAGCGAAGTGCGAGACATCAACTACGGGCCCATGAGGTTCTACTACCTGATTGGCTGGGGAGTCCCCGCCTTCATCACAGGTGTGGCCCCCCCGTCCTACCCCGATCCACTTCCTGTCTCCGTGCTCGCACTGAACTCTTGGTCTTTTTTTGTCGCAAGGTCTGGCAGTGGGACTGGACCCCGAGGGCTACGGTAACCCCGACTTCTGCTGGCTGTCCATGTACGACACTCTCATCTGGAGCTTCGCTGGACCCATCGCCATGGTGGTGTCGGTGAGTCCCCGCAAACCCGACCTGTCCTCTTAAGCCCCTGCTTCTGCAGACCCCTAGTCCTCAGACCCCTTCCTCAAGTTCTATCTAACGAGTCGCTGGTGTCCACAGATGAACATCTTCCTCTACATCCTGTCGTCCAGAGCGTCGTGCTCGCCCCGACATCACAGCCTGGAGAAGAAGACGCCTCGGAGGTGAGTTGTGTCACTCGTGTTACACAGTTGTGTTGTTGACACAAGTTGTTGCTGTTTTTGTGTCTATTTTCTTCCAACTTCACTTAAGAGAAACATTCAGTGTGTCTGTGTACGTGTGTGTGAATGTTTGTGTGTGTACTTGTGTCTGTGAACTTGTGTGTGTGTTTCTGTCTGTGTGTGTCTGAGCATATATGCGTGTGTGTGAATGTGTACGTTTGTGTGCCTATGTGTGTGTGTTCTTCTCTACATGTGTGTTTGCATGTATTTTTTTGTGTGTGTGTGTTTGCCTGTGAGTTTATGTGTGTATCTGTGCTTTTGCATACCTGTATGTGTCTGTGTGTGTGCTTGTAAGGGTTTTTGTGCATTTGTGTGTTTGTGTACGTTTTACTTCTTTATGTGTGTGTGTTTCTGTCTGTCTGTGTAAATGTCTGCATGTGGATGTGTACGTTTGCGTGACCATGAGTATGTGTTCTTCTCTGTGTGTGTGTTTGTGTATGAATGCGTGTGTGTCTGTTTCTGTCTGTGTATGTGTGTATATATGCATTTGTGTGGATGTGTACGTTTTTGTGCCTATGTGTGTGTCTACTTCCATGAGTGTGTGTGTTTTCATGAATTTTGGGGGGGTATGTGTGTCTCTGCTTTTGCTCAGTTCTGTAAGAGTGTGTGTGTGTGTGTGTGTACGAGTGTGTTTCTGTTAAAGTGTGTGTGTGTCTTTATACATGTCTGTATAGGTTTTGTGCATGTGTGTGTTTGTGTACGTATGACTGTGAAATGTGTTTTCTATTTTCTTCTGTGTATGTGTGCGTTTGTGTATGTGTGTCTGTGTGTGTGTCCTCTTGTGGAATTAAACCAGGGATCTTTAGGAGAGGAGCTCCAGACTCACAGTGTTCACAGCTATAAGAGTGAGTGATGACCTCTTGACCTCTTGACCTCTGCTCCTCAGCTCGGGCCTGAAGACATCCGGGGTCGTGCTCTTCCTGGTCCTGGTCACTTCCTTCCTGGCGCTGCTGTCGGTGAACAGCGACATCATCATCTTCCATTACCTGTTCGCCGGCTTCAACTGTGTGCAGGTGAGTCAGAGGGTTGGTGTCTGAGGTGGAAGATGTTCTGAAGCTTCTCTTCTTCAGGGTCTGTTCATCTTCTTCTCTTCTTCATGGTCTGTTCATCTTCTTCTCTTGTCTTCTTCAGGGTCCTCTCATCTTCTTCTGCCGCATCGTCTTCAACAAAGAAGCTCGAACCGCCATGAAGTTCTGCTGCAGCCGCAAACAACCTGAACACCTGCTCAAGTCCAAAGCCTCGGTCAGTCCTCCTCCCCTGATCTCCTCCTCCTCTGATCTCCTCTGATCTCCTCCTCCTCTTCTTCCTCCTCCTCCCCTGATCTCCTCCTCCTCCTCTTCCCCTGATCTCCTCCTCCTCTGATCTCCTCTGATCTCCTCCTCCTCTTCTTCCTCCTCCTCCCCTGATCTCCACCTCCTCCTCTTCCCCTGATCTCCTCCTCCTCTGATCTCCTCTGATCTCCTCCTCCTCCTACTACTACTCCTCCTCCTCCTCTGATCTCCTCCTCTGATCTCCTCCTCCTCCTCTGACCTCCTCCTCCTCCTCTGATCTCCTCCTCTGATCTCCTCCTCCTCCTCTGACCCCCTCCTCCTTCTCTGATCTCGTCCTGTACCTTCTTTGACCTCCTCCTCCTCCGATTCCTTCATCCTCCTTCTCTGATCTCTTCCTCTTCCTCCTCTGATCTCCTCCTCCTCTGATCTCTTCCTCTTCCTCCTCCTCTGATCTCTTCCTCTTCTTACTCCTCTTCCTCCTCCTCTTCTTCCTCCTCCACCTCCTCCTCCTCCTCCTCCTCCTCCTCCTCCTCCTCCTCCTCCTCCTCTTCTTCTTCTTCTTCTTCCTCCTCCTCCTCCGATCTTCTCCTCCTCCTCCTCCTCCTCTGATCTTCTCCTCCTCCTATGATCTCCTCCTCTTCCTCCTCCTACTCCTCCTCCTCCTCCTCCTCCTCCTCCTCCTCCTCCTCCTCTACTTCTCTCAGATGTGTTGACGTGTGTTTCTTCCAGAGCTTCAAGTCCAACAGCAACTACGTAGACGGTCGTTTGTATCATCTTCCCTTCAACGACTCCAGTCTGTCTCTCAACGGAACCATGAGGAGCAACAAGAGCCAGCAGAGCTACGTGCCCTTCATGCTGCGGTGAGAACTGAGTCACACACACAACACACTACACACTACACACAAATCACAACACACTTGCACACATAAACACACACACATACACACGTCATCGTGTGTTTGTGTGTTCATCACTCACACATGTGTGTTGAAGGTTGTGTCATCATGTGTTTGTGTACTCGTGTTCATCACATGTGTGTTGAAGGTTGAGTCATCATGTTTGTGTACTTGTGTTCATCACACGTGTGTTGAAGGTTGAGTCATCATGTTTGTGTACTTGTGTTGATCGCACATGTGTGTTAAAGGTTGTGTCAACATGTTTGTGTACTTGTGTTCATCACACATGTGTGTTGAAAGTTGTGTCATCACACATGTGTGTTGAAGGTTGTGTCATCATGTTTGTGTACTTGTGTTGATCACACACGTGTGTTGAAAGTTGTGTTGATCACATGTGTGTGTTGAAGGTTGTGTCATCATGTTTGTGTACTCGTGTTCACCACACGTGTGTGTTGAAGGTTGTGTCATCATGTTTGTGTACTTGTGTTGATCACACACGTGTGTTGAAAGTTGTGTTGATCACACGTGTGTGTTGAAGGTTGTGTCATCATGTTTGTGTACTTGTGTTCATCACACTTGTGTGTTGAAGGTTGTGTCATCATGTTTGTGTACTTGTGTTGATCACACATGTGTGTTGAAGGTTGTGTCATCATGTTTGTGTACTTGTGTTCATCACACACGTGTGTGCTGAAGGTTGTGTCATCATGTTTGTGTACTTGTGTTCATCACACATGTGTGTTATAGGCTGTGTCATCATGTTTGTGTTCTTGTGTTCATCGCACACGTGTGTTGAAGGTTGTGTCATCATGTTTGTGTGTTTACTTGTGTTTGTCACTCACACATGTGTGTTGAAGGTTGTGTCATAATGTTTGTGTACTTGATCGCACATGTGTGTTGAAGGTTGTGTCATCATGTTTGTGTACTTGTGTTGATCGCACATGTGTGTGTCCTCACAGGGACGAGGGTCTGAGCAACAGTCAGGTTCACGTCGCTCTCAACGATCACACGTCGTTGTTCCACGAGAACCAGGAGAACCCGGACGGTGAGATCCTGAGAGCAGCCGACCGGTCTCTCTCTCCGAGTCTAACTCACGTCTCCCCCTCAGAGCGAGACAGCGACTCCGACAGCGACTTGTCTCTGGAGGACGACCAGAGCGGCTCCTACGCCTCCACACACTCGTCCGACAGCGAGGACGAGGGTCCGCTTCCTCCCGAGGAATGCTGGGAAAACCTGGCGGCTCGCAGGTGTCAAGGTGAGAGGTGGAAGAGTGGTGTTCATGTTGTGTGTGGATGTTTAAACGTGTGTGTGTGTGTGTGTGTGTGTGTGTGTGTGTGTTCAGACGACGGGAAGATGGTCTCAGACGTCAGTGACTCGGAGCAGGAGCGACTGAGGGGAGAACATCAGGATCAGTTCAGGACGCAGGATTGTTCTTCGGTGCTGCTGCCTGGTCTCCCTCACTTCCACACACACCCACACAAAGGTACAGAGAGACAACTCTTTCTTCACTTCTTTCTTCATTCCTTCATTCCGTTTATTTCTTACATGCATCATTTCGTTCCATTTTTCTCCTTTTATTTTTCCTGGTTACTTTCTTGTTCTTCTGTCCTCCTTTCTATCCTCCTTTTCAACCTTTTTCTTTAGTCTTTTTGTTTTCTGCTCCTCCCTTCCATCTTTCTTGCATAATTTTTCCTACTTTCTTTCCTTTTTTACAAATTGTTTTCTTCTCCTTGTTCTTTCCTTTTTTGTTTTTACTTCCCTGGTTCCTTTATTTTTACTTCCTCTTTCCGTCCTCCTTTGTTTCTTTCTTTTCCCCATCTTTTATTATTTCCTTCTTTCTTTTCCCTCTTTTATACCTTCTATCATTCTCTTTTCCTTTCCTTCTTTTTTATTTCCATTTGCTTCCTTTTTTCTGTTCTTCTTTCCATCTGTCTTTCATCCTTTCTTTTTTATTTCCTCTTTGCTTTCTTGTTTCCCTCATTCCTTTCCCCACTGTCTTTCCTTTTTTATCAGTTTTTTAGGCTCCTTGTTCTTTTCTTTTGTGGTTTTCTACCTTACCTTGTTCCTTTCTGTTTTATCCCTCTTTCTTTCCTCCTTTCTTCTACTTCTTTTTTCTTCCTTTCATACCTCTCTTTCCCTTTTCCTATTATTCTTTTTATTTATCTTTTCTTCCTCTTTACTGATCTTCTTTCCATCTGTCTTTCATCATTTCTTTCTTATTTCCTCTTTCCTTTCTTGTTTCGTTCCATCTTTCTTTCGTTCTTTCCTTCCTTTAAATACATTTTTCCTTCCGTCGTCCTCTAGGGATCCTAAAAAAGAAGCAACTGTCTCCGATCGTGGAGAGAAACGGCTTCAACAGGATCCACAACGAACTCAGTGAGAAAACTTCAGGCGCGTCTTCGCCTCACGGCTCGTCCAGCAGCGAGAGAAGGGTTGTCGGTGCGAAACCAGGCCTGTCAGACCAGATGAACGGAGTCGCCATGAGCGTCAGAGCCGGGAAAGTAGAAGGAGATTCTTCAGGATCAGAGTGAGTTGACGATCAAGTCGTTTTCTTTGTGTATAAATATGTCAGTGTGTGGTTGGTTGTATTTATGTGTGTGTGTGCGTGTGTGTGCGTGTGTGTGTGTTCGCATTGATAGATGTCTGTCCGTGTGCGAACATGTGTCTGTATGTGTATGTGTGTGTTTGTGTGTGTACATGTGTCTGTGTGTGTGTACATGTGTGTGTGTATGGACATGTGTTTGTGTGTGCGAACATGGGTCTTTATGTGTACACGTGTCTGTGTGTGTGTGTGAGTGCATATATGAGTCTGTGTGTTTTTCAGTCTGGGTGTGTGTTTCTGTGTTGTCTCAGTCTGCATGTTTGTGTGTCTGTCTGTGTGTCTGTCTGTGTGCCTGTTTGTGTGTCTGTGTGTGTTCCTGTTTGTGTGTCTGTGTGTGTGCCTGTTTGTGTGTCTGTCTGTGTGCCTGTTTGTGTGTCTGCGTGTGTGTCTGTTTGTGTGCCTGTTTGTGTGTCTGTGTGTGTGTCTGTTTGTTTGTCTGTGTGTGTGCCTGTTTGTTTGTCTGCGTGTGTGTCTGTGTGTGTGCCTGTTTGTGTGTCTGTGTGTGTGCCTGTTTGTGTGTCTGTGTGTGTGTCTGTTTGTGTGCCTGTTTGTGTGTCTGTCTGTGTGCCTGTTTGTGTGTATGTGTGTGTGCCTGTTTGTTTGTCTGCGTGTGTGTCTGTGTGCCTGTTTGTGTTTCTGCGTGTGTGTCTGTGTGTGTCCGCATGCATGTGTGTGTTTGTTGTCTCATCTTCCATGTATTTAAGGTTCTTCGCAAATTTTCCCCAGCAGTTCACTTATTCTCCTCTTCCCTGTTTTTTTTTCCCAGCAGCCACTGCAACACGTCCATGTGAGGCTCTGAACGAGGGGTGTGTGTTTGCGGGTCATAGCGCCTCCTTCCTTGTGCCAAACCTCAGGACCGCTGACTCAGCGCTCGAGCCGAAGACACTGACCCCGAAGAATCGTTTGTTTACAGACTTGATGCACTTTTTTTTATTGACTGCTGCAACCGGTGTGTTCGGCTCTCGAACCTCCCGCCGCTTCCTGTGGCTGCCGGGGGTCAAAGGTCGAGCATCGGTAGGAAGATGTTTCTGACAGACGTTTGCCGGACATCTGGAACCGGAGCCTGCTGACGGACGTTTGTTTTGTTATGAAGAAAAAAAGTCGAGCAGATTTGAACGGACAAAAGAAAAAAAAAACGACTCGCTAACGTAGAGTAGTCTGGAGGTTCCTCAGTGTTTTCTACTGTACAGATGTTTTTAGATCCACGGATGTTCATCATGTCGGCTCTTAACTCCTCCATGTTCACCTCAGAGTTGTCGGTGCCAAGAAAATAACCATCATAACAGTTTTGTATTCGCGTCTGTTTCTAGAGCGTATGTGTTTCTGTGTGGATGAAGGGAGTCCTACATTCAAAAGGGACCAAAATACAGAACTCCAATAAAAACTGTTTTTTCATAAATTGGTCGTTTGTTTGAAACATCAGGTGGAGTCGAGATTAAAGAGTCAAGTTAAGACTGGCGAGATTTACGTTGTTTAAAACCTTTATCGTGTTGCTCTGCGTCTCTCTCACTCATTAACACTTAATGTTGTTGGACTCATCGATACAGGGTAATGTTGTTGGACTTGTCAATATAATGATGTGGATGTTGGACTCATTGATGATGGCGTCAAGTTGTTGGACTAAAAAAAAATAATTATCCATGTTGTTGGACTCATCAGTATAGCGTTAAGTGAAGTTGCTCTTTGATTCATCAATACAGTGATGTTGCTGTTGGAGTCATTTTGTTTGACTAAAATACATCATCCATTTTGTTGGACTCATCCATGTATTAATGTTGGACTCATTGATAATGGAGTCAAGTTGTTAGACTAAAATACATCATCCATTTTGTCGGACTCATCCGTCTATTAATGTTGGACTCATTGATAATGGAGTCAAGTTGTTAGACTAAAATACATCAGCCAGTTTGTCGGACTCATCCATCTATTAATGTTGGACTCATTGATGATGGAGTCAAGTTGCTAGACTAAAATACATCATCCATTTTGTTGGACTCATCCATCTATTAATGTTGGACTCATTGATGATGGAGTGAAGTTGCTAGACTAGAATACATCATCCATTTTGTTGGACTCATCCATCTATTAATGTTGGACTCATTGATGATGGAGTCAAGTTGCTAGACTAAAATACATCATCCATTTTGTTGGACTCATCCATGTATTAATGTAGGACTCATTGATAATGGAGTTAAGTTGTTCGACTAAAATACAGCCATTTTGTTGGACTCATCCATGTATTAATGTAGGACACATTAATATTGGAGTCAAGTCGTTAGACTAAAATACATTCACCATTTTATTGGACTCATCTATGTAATAATGTTGGACTCATTGATAATGGACTCAAATTGTGACTAAAATACAGCCATTTTGTTGGACTCATCTATGTAATAATGTGGGAATAGAGAAATGTTGCCAGACAAAAACAACTTCCATGCTGTTTGACTCATCAGTCTAGTGATGTTGCTGTTGGACTGATTGATATAGTAATGTAAAACCAAAAAAGATCTCGCATGTTGTTGGACTCATCAATACAGCATTGGGTTAAGTCGCTCTTTGACATATCAATACAGTGGTGTTGCTGTTGGACTCATTGATAATTGAGGAATGTAGTCATACTAAAAAAAAAACATCTGCCATGTTGTTGGACTCATTAATATAGTGATGTTGCTGTTGGACTGATTGATAAAAGAGTCAGAGTCATGTTGTCAGACTGGATAACAGCTTAGAGTTAATATCAGATAAAAATCAGGCCATTGTTGGACTCCTCAATATTAGTTTTATTTATCTGTTTGACTCACTGATCATGTTACTGGTTATAAGACTCTGATATGTGGGTCATGTATTTGTGGGACTCATTAAGGTGCTATATGAGGTCAGTCCATTATGGTTCAATAAAGTATTTTGTAGTTTTACCACTTGAAACTACACTGTTTGCTCTACTCCGAGTCTCCGGCCGATGACCGTTTGCACCGAGAGCGACGCACAACTGTAGTAACAGACGATTTTATTAAAAAATGATGCAGACATGTTTAAATACAATCTAAAAGTCATATTTTTTCAATCTTTTATAATACTGCGCTACGTTTTAAAACAACTTGCATCTCTGGTAACAATTTGACGACGACCGGTTACGAGCATCAGGAGTTTGTGTCCAAGTAAACAAATAAAACATTCAAACTTGTTGTCAGACCTTCATAAATTATCAATCGTCGTGCAGGAAGTGTTCGGACGTCATGAGTTCTGTCGCTCGTCTTCAGCACGAAGACACACACAGGAACGCACACTCGTGCACGTTAGAAGTCTCGGAGTGTTTTCCTAGTTGGAGTCGTCGAGGCTGCTGCTCTTCTGCTCCAAGCTGCACAGTCGGACCATGATGCTTTGCAGGCTGGGCTCCACGATACCCAGCAGGGGTCGCAGCGAGGGGTCGCCGTTCCAACACGCCTCCATCAGCTGCCAGCACTCCTCGTCGAAGGTCGGCAGACGCTCCGGCCGAGCACCTGAAGGTCAGTGGAGGGCGAAGGTCAGATGTGTGGAGGAGGAGGAGGAAGAAGATGAGGAGGAGGAAGAGGAGGAGGAAGAAGAAGAGGAAGAAGATAAACAGGAGGAGGAAGAGGAGGAAGAAGATAAAGAGGAGGAGGAAGAAGAGGAAGAAGATAAAGAGGAGGAGGAAGAAGATAAAGAAGATAAAGAGGAGGAGGAAGAAGATAAAGAGGAGGAGGAAGAAGAGGAAGGAGATAAAGAGGAGGAGGAAGAAGATAAAGAAGATAAAGAGGAGGAGGAAGAAGAGGAAGGAGATAAAGAGGAGGAGGAAGAAGAGGAAGAAGATAAAGAGGAGGAGGAAGAAGATAAAGAAGATAAAGAGGAGGAGGAAGAAGATAAAGAGGAGGAGGAAGAAGAGGAAGGAGATAAAGAGGAGGAGGAAGAAGATAAAGAAGATAAAGAGGAGGAGGAAGAAGAGGAAGGAGATAAAGAGGAGGAGGAAGAAGAGGAAGAAGATAAAGAGGAGGAGGAAGAAGAGGAAGGAGATAAAGAGGAGGAGGAAGAAGAGGAAGAAGATAAAGAGGAGGAGGAAGAAGATAAAGAAGATAAAGAGGAGGAGGAAGAAGATAAAGATAAAGAGGAGGAGGAAGAAGATAAAGATAAAGAGGAGGAGGAAGAAGATAAAGATAAAGAGGAGGAGGAAGATAAAGAAGATAAAGAGGAGGAGGAAGAAGATAAAGAGGAGGAAGAAGAAGAGGAAGAAGATAAAGAGGAGGAGAAAGAAGAGGAAGAAGATAAAGAGGAGGAGAAAGAAGAGGAAGAAGATAAAGAGGAAGAGGAAGAAGATAAAGAGGAGTAGGAAGAGGAGGGAACACTCACCTTTCTTGACGTTGGTCCACAGCTGGTCTTTGCTGGAGCATTTCTCAAAGGCTTCTGGGAGTTTGACGGAGCCGGTGCAGAGATACCAGAACAGGATCCCGAACGCATAAACGTCCACAGAGTTGTCATATTTCCCTGAGACCAGACACACGTTTTTATGTAATTATCATTATTATTATTATTATAACTGTTACACATGGAGTTTGATAGTTTAATTCATATTAGAACTAAATAAATGTTTAAAATTAAGTATTTCTTATACTCATAGCCTTTAAATTAAATATTTTTATACTGGATTTAAAAGGCTATAAATGGAAAGTGTTGAATTTAGATCAATTATTTTTTATTAATTATTGGAAGTAAAATATTAAACTGTGTAAAAAAAAAAAAAAACTAAATAAAGAAGGAAACCAAATAAAGGACAAATATTTCAATATACAAATATTTATAGTATTGAAAAATAAAACAAATTAGACCTTTCAATATAGAAATAATTGAAATTAATTATTTAAATTGAATAAAACAATTTAAAATGTCAACATTTGCAATGAAAATGATTCTGCAGTGACGTCATGAAGGTTTGCTGGTTCCTCAAGAAAGACTTTTTTCTCCAAAATAAAAGCCAGTCATTAAGTTGACATGGAAGTAAAGCAGATCGTATTTAACTGCGTTCTACTAATTGACCACTAGATGTCGATGTTGAGCTAATTTACAGCAGAAGTGTTGGTACCTGTGAACAGTTCTGGAGCCATGTGGATCGGGGTCCCGACGATGCTGCCCGACATCATGGCCTCGGGTTTACAGAAGCCCAGGTCGGTGATCTTGGCTCGGTTCTGTTTGTCCAGCTGGGTCAGGATAAACCGAAGTTTGCCGTCAATAAAAGGTATATCGGGTCACGTGACCGGACAGTCCCTCAGAACTCACCAGAACATTCTTGAGCTTGATGTCTCGGTGCAGGAGACCCTGACTGTGCAGGAAGCGGATCCCCTCCACCACGTCCATGGCGATCAGGAGTCTCTCCTTCAGGGACAGACCAGCCTTCAGGCCCGTGTAGAGGTCTCTGTGCAGACGCTCCATGATGAGCAGCACCGCGATGCTGGACCCGCCTCCGTACGTGTGATCGATGACCGAGCCGTGCAGGTCCACCAGCCGCTCGTGTCTGGGCAGAGACCTGAGGACACCACGCTTTTAATCTGAAGTCCGCATCAACAGGAAGTGCCACTTTCAGCAAAATATTGTTGAATTATAGGATTCAATAATTAAGTTATATTGTTGTTTGACTCATTATCATACACGTTATGATGCTGTTGGATTCATCAATAAAGTTATCTTGTTGGACTCATTAATATAATAGGTATGTTGCTGTTGGTTTCATCATTATAGTAATTTTGTTGGACTCATTAATAAAATGTTCTGTTGCTGTTGGATTCATCAATATAGTAATGTTGTTGGACTCATTAACATAATGTTCTGTTGCTGTTGGATTCATCAATATAGTAATGTTGTTGGACTCATTAACATAATGTTCTGTTGCGGTTGGATTCATCAATATAGTAATGTTGTTGGACTCATTAACATAATGTTCTGTTGCTGTTGGATTCATCAATATAATGTTGTTGGAATCATTAACATAATGTTCTGTTGCTGTTGGATTCATCAATATAGTAATGTTGTTGGACTCATTAATATAATGTTCTGTTGCTGTTGGATTCATTATTATAGTAATGTTGTTGGACTCATTAATATAATAATAGTTGAGTTACTGTTGGTTTAATCAATACAGTAATGTTGTTGGACTCATTAATATAATAGTTGTGTTGCTGTTGGATTCATCAATATAGTAATGTTGTTGGACTCATTAATATAATGTTCTGTTGCTGTTGGATTCATTATTATAGTAATGTTGTTGGACTCATTAATATAATAGTTGTGTTACTGTTGGATTCATCAATATAGTAATGTTGTTGGACTCATTAATATAATAATAGTTGAGTTACTGTTGGTTTAATCAATACAGTAATGTTGTTGGACTCATTAATATAATAGTTGTGTTGCTGTTGGATTCATCAATATAGTAATGTTGTTGGACTCATTAATATAATGTTCTGTTGCTGTTGGATTCATTATTATAGTAATGTTGTTGGACTCATTAATATAATAAGTGTGTTACTGTTGGATTCATCAATATAGTAATGTTGTTGGACTCATTAATATAATAATAGTTGAGTTACTGTTGGTTTAATCAATACAGTAATGTTGTTGGACTCATTAATATAATAGTTGTGTTACTGTTGGATTCATCAATATAGTAATGTTGTTGGACTCATTAATATAATAATATTTGAGTTACTGTTGGTTTAATCAATATAGTAATGTTGTTGGACTCATTAATATAATGTTCTGTTGCTGTTGGATTCATTATTATAGTAATGTTGTTGGACTCATTAATATAATAGTTGTGTTACTGTTGGATTCATCAATATAGTAATGTTGTTGGACTCATTAATATAATAATAGTTGAGTTACTGTTGGTTTAATCAATACAGTAATGTTGTTGGACTCATTAATATAATAGTTGTGTTACTGTTGGATTCATTAATATAGTAATGTTGTTGGACTCATTAATATAATAATAGTTGAGTTACTGTTGGTTTAATCAATACAGTAATGTTGTTGGACTCATTAATGTAATAGTTGCGTTACTGTTGGTTTAATCAATACAGTAATGTTGTTGGACTCATTAATGTAATAGTTGCGTTACTGTTGGTTTAATCAATACAGTTATGTTGTTGGAATCAATATAATGGTTCAGTTGCTGTTGGATTCATTAATACAGTAATGTTGTTGGACGCATTCAAATAATAGTTGCATTACTGTTGGATTCATTAATACAGTAATGTTGTTGGACTAGTTAATATAATAGTTGTGTTACTGTTGGATTCATTAATACAGTAATGTTGTTGGACTCATTGATATAATAATTGTGTGGCTGTTGGATTCATTAATATAGGAATGTTGTTGGACTCATCATACCAGTAACGTTGAAAAGATCAATAATGGATTCATGTTGTGAGACTCGTACACATTTCATATTTTCAAATATTGCTATAAAAACTTTCCTAAAAATGACCTTGATATGAAGAGTATTAAAAAGGGTACCATTCAGATCAATTAAAACGTTCAAGTGTGCGTTTGAACTAAAAAAGTGTTAATATTTCTCAATAATGTGAATTTTCATGTTTAAAAAAAAGAATCAATTAATATCATACTTTTAATGCCCATTTTTCCTAATTTGTGCATTTGTTTTCTGAACATAAACATTAAATAAACATCTTTTCATTGATGCAAATCTTCTTGCTCAGGAAATGATTGCAACGATGTCTAAATAAAAATGTATACAAATATGATTTTGCTGGTCTTGCCAGTGAAAGTGACATCGAGGTTCACACACACCTGGAGGTTCACACACACACATACACACACAATTGTCCATCCTCACAACGACACTTCAAATCCAAACACAAACTCACGAAGCCTGATCGTCGACCTGAAGTTTTCCTGGCCGAGCGTCAAACACGTTTGTAACCGTCGGTGACTCACCTGGTGTAGTGGAACTCCAGCGCCAGGTCGTTCCAGTGCTTGTCGTCCGGCGGCACCACAGACTTCAGGGCACACGGGTAGTGCCCGCCCCAGCTGTCACACAGGTACACAACGCCGTACTGACCTCGACCCAACTCACGACCCAGCTTCGGTTTACCTGCAACAACATCCACGTTTATATACCGTTTTAATCAAATGAATATTCATTATTTCAACTTTAACTGAACTATCTTGCATAGATTGATACACGAGTGATATGTTTTTCAAATTAGGTGCATTTAAATGGTTACATTTTACAGTTTCTATGCTTTTATTTTGAAAAATACATCCCTGCCACACACAGTTCTTTCAGCTTCTGTACTTTGTAATACGAAAATTAACAGTTTAGCTAAATTTTGAGCCTGATATTTATGTAAAGGTGAAATTAAATTGCATCCTTTTTTATATTTCTGCAATATTTTATTAGAGTTGAGTGAATAATTCTATCGTAAGCACAATTTTAAAAGCTCCTTCTAAAAGCTAAATCTTTTAAGTGTAAAGTCTTGTCTTACCTTAAAAACGTTTTTTCCTGTAATAAAACATGAAGTAATTTCTACAGCATCATAACTAGAGCTCAGTGAAAATATGATCCAGTTGACAAATGTCATCTTTTCCTCCAGTGGAAATCGCTTAAACCAAACTAGTTTAACTAGTTTATTTGTACTTAAACAATCAATTGATTTATTTTTGTAAACCAATAAAATAAAAGACACAAACAGGATTTAAATTAAGTTTTATGAAATAAAATCTGGTCTTTAAAGGAACATGAGAAGTTTTCCATCAGGAAATTAAAAATATATATTTATTTAAAGTATATCACAAAGTATCTTATCTGGAAAACTCTGATTTACTGTCACGTGGAGAAAGTTTGTCTGTGGAGGCGACGAACAAACTAGAAGCAGCAGATCTTTGACTCTTAGTTTCCAAACGTTCACCATCAAACATGAGATTATAATTAAATGTTCTCCAGAAAAACACAAAGAGTTGTGTTCGTCCACGACATGTGTGTTTGTGTTGGGTGTGTGTGTGTGTGTGTGTGTGTGTGTGTGTGTGTGACTCACCGTGCAGCAGGACGTCTCGGAGGGAGCGGCTCTCCAGCGACAGCCGGGCCAGTCTCGGGGCGTGGTCCTTCCTCACTCGCAGCCACAGGTCTTCGGTTCGCTCCAGGCGTCCCGTGTGTCCTTCCTCCAGCTGCACACATGTGACGCTCAGACTCAGACTCTGTGCTTCGTTATGAAGCGGCGACGGCTTCAAACATCACCGCAGACCCTCGGCAGACCCTCGGCAGACCCTCCCTCGGATGACCCACCGCCCGTCAAACCAGTGACCGAGACAAACCTAAGTTGGTTCTCGATGATCAGCACTAGTTCATGCAAGAAGCTGTTTTAATGTGGACGTTCTTAAGCGTTTCTGATGTGAAGGTTCCATGTTTCTTCATCGTTCAATGAGGTCATGGAGCTGAAATTATTCACTTTAATCTGACATTTTGAATTTTTTTGAAAAAACTATTTCTGACAACAAAAAACGATTTGTTTCCACCTTGGGCGTAAATTCCTGCTAATATTATCATTTTTATAGAGACTTGCTGAGGAGAAGAAGATAAAGTTCATCCTCAACACATTTTTACTGACAAGAAGCACATTTTCATTGATTTGAATTCTAATCTTCAAAATACAAAAAGTGTTACAGGTACAGTGGCTAACGGTTCAGCTAGCACAGTTAGCCACTAGCTAAGCTAGCAAGTAGAGCGTTCACAATTTGTACCATTTTACAATAAAAAAAATACAGCTTTAATTTTTATTGATCTAAAAACACTGAACAAATAAAACATCACATCAAGTGGCAAATTGCCTGCTCTGGACCTTGGCTCCACTTAGGGACTTGTGTGACTTAAAGAATCAGTGTCTATGTAATAACTACAACACGTAGAGTTAAAGTGCTGGTTGTTGTGCCATTAGGTGAGGGGAAAAAAAAAAATTGTTTTCTGACCACATGTCATCAGAGTGACAGTGAGAGGAAATGTTGTAGCCTCAATAAAATATCAAGGTATTATTTTAACTGTACTACTACATAACTTTGTCGGGACGACCAGGAGCCAAGTGTCACATGACCAGACATCCGTGGGTCAGAGTTTTTAAACCTTTTGATACTTGTTCAAGATACCAGGATGATCAACGGAACAAGAATCTTTATCTCGTTTTTAAATCAAATCCAATAATTGGCAACTGTGCAACAGAGAATCCACTGTGGTTACACCATTTTGACACTCAATAAAAAACTCAATATTACATGTTGCTGCTTTTACGCTACATCCTTATGGAAGAAAAAATCATCACAAGAGCTGCAATTAATATTCGGCGATACTACGGTGACTTGCGGAGCAATAGTACAAGGACACGCGGAGTAATACTATGTTGACACTCTGATAACTACTATGGTGACTCGTGGAGTAATACTACAGTGTTCAGGTATGTAAGACTGGTTTATTTTTGAGAAAATTAAAGGATTTATGTCGGTCTTTATAGTCTGGTTAATACTTTAAATTAAGTTCTGTTATGTATAATTTAGTTCCCATTTGAAATAAAACAATCTTTGATGACTACTGGAAGGGCTTTACCGTTATGGGATTAGGATGCGTTTGAAAGAAGACAGAAGCCTCTAAATGGTTACTTCTGTTACATGCAGTTTCAACCCTTGACTACAAGAGTAGAAAAATACATTTTTGTAACAATGGCAAGTTTATTTATTCTCCTGTACGACCAGAGGTGGGTCTGTTTATTACTTGAGAACAATGACATGGTCGTGTTATTAGACTACAAAAAAAACAACAATAATAATAAAGATTTTCTATGTCTAAAGTAAATTCAGTTACCAGCTCCTGAAACTTGCCGCGTTACATAAGTAACCATATGAAGGGGATTCTGAGCTCACATGTCTGGACTCGCTGGAGAATCATCATAAACATTAAGACGCAACAAAAGACTTTTGTGTTCAGCTCTGGAGAGAAACATCCTTTAGATAAGACGATGAACCTCTCGCTGGGAGTTTAAACCACATTTTAAGTCCAACTCTTCACCCAGAGTTTGACCGTATGAAGGGTCAGAGTGAATCTCACAGAAGCGACGCGTGAAAATGTAATGTGACCCGGTGGGAGGGAAATAAAAACACAAAGAAGCCTATGTACACACAGGCAAAGGTCACACTCAACCTAAATCAAAAAGATTCTGACGTAAGGATTCAAAGGAAAAGTTCTTATGGAAAACATTCCCATGACAAGAAGCCCGAGGACGTCAGGAGAAGCGAGCAGGACCAGACGGGTCAACAGATATTTTAAGAACCCGTCCGTCTCATGACACATGAATCCGTTTGTTTACTTTTCATTTTCTAATGTAAATAAACTACCAACACATTTATTTTTCAAGTACGACTTTAAACCCAAAGCTGCCTTTTAATCAGCATGGAAATGGAAAAATAAAATGTACTTAAAAATCTAATTGTGGAAGAAAATATGAAGCAAAAATATAAAATACTAATAAATATGTTTGAACAAACTTGTATCACTTTTGTAATTATGTAAAATCATTTGTTTTTCCAGGTTTTCAGTTCCTTTATCAAATGTAATCAATGCTTTATTAATTAAAATGAACAATACAACATCAGGGTAATCTTCTGTCTGGATCAAAATTGTCCCAAAATGAAATAAAAATAATAAATCAGCTTAATACATCAAAACAGGATCCACATTAGTGAGATGTTGATTTTCCCTTTTAATTATTATTTTAACCAGATTTGTTAATCCTCCTTTAATTATCTTGATTTAACCGGATTATTTTTTTTTTAATAAATATTGTGGTTTGTTATAAGAGAGCTAGTTAAAGACTGACCTGGCGCAGAGACGTGGCGAAGGCCTCGTGCGAGCTGTTGAGTCTGGTCCTGAACTGCGAGCAGATGCTACGAGCCAGTTTGGCGGCGCTGAGACTCTCGATGGCGTCCTGGGCCACTTTCCTCTTCCAGTCCGGACTGATGGCGGGCGGGTTGACGAACGTGATGCGGTGGATGATCTGGAGACGAGTTCGTCCGGCGTTAAGAAGCTTCTCGACGTCAGACGAACACAGATGAACGACGTCTACCTGTTTGATCTGCTCCCAGACCAGCCGAGTGACCGAAGATCCGGAATGGAACGTGACTTCCACGTGATAGGCTGCATTCAACAGCTGGAAGAGAAGGTCTTTTATCAGTTACATCTTTTAGAAAAATCATTGTGTTGTAAAACGGTTATTAGTTTGAAATATATCAATTTTCAAAAGCTTTATCAAACTTTTATTCTTTCCTCTGTTGTTCTTACAATTTTAAATCTCCAATTTAAAATGGAAAATCTAATTTATTACAAATGTTAATCAAGTCAGGAGCCTTTTCTCCTGAATATTTATCATATATTTTAGCTAGTTTTGTTGCCATATCATGTATTTTTTTTGTAGGGGCATTTTTTTCTGTGTTTAACTGTGAAAGAATTTAACATTTCAAACACATTTTTATTAAAATCATTGATATTTTTTCAACTGATATAAACATGTTGGTGTCACAGGGACAAGATTTTTATATTGAATTAAAAAGGTAAACAACTAAAACATATTGAATTTAAAAGATGTATTCTATAATTATTGGAATTAGAATGTAAAACAAGTATTTTTAAAATACTGTTTTTTTCGTTTAAAATTGCAAGTTGAAAAATAATTATTCAATTATTCAATTATATATATTATTAAATAAAAAACGAATTCAATCATTAAATTCAATAATCTAAAAAAACAACATTTCAATAAAAATAAATAAAAATTGAAGTGTTTTACCCTCAATATTCTGATCTAAACACTGATCTTCCTCCAGATTAAACAGAAACCATGACTTCGGAATATTTATTTTGAGTTCGACTCTCGCATTCCCTCATGAGTTTTGCAGAAAGAGCCACACACCTGTTTGAGGTGATTGGAGGTGATGTTGTGAACCGACGACTCGATGTGCGACTTCTCCAGGCTCTTCAGACATCGCTCCAAGGTTCCCACGAAACTCTCCCTCAAGTAGTCCACGGAGCTGGTGAGCTTGTTGGCCACGGCCTGGTTCAGACGCACCACGATCAGCTCCTGGATCTGGTGGATGCACGACTTGATCTCCTTGGAGGTGAACGTCTCGCTGTTGGTCATGATGATGTCTGCGGGGGGGAAAGAAAACGAGTCAACGATCCTTCTATACCACAGATGAGCAGTAACATGTCCTGAGGGGCCACATGTGAAGTGTGATGTTAGGGGCCGAATTAAAAACAATACCACGAGAGACCAGTAACATAAACATAAATACAGAACATAAACAATTTTACATCAATTCATCATAAATATACTTCATTGAAAAATACTCAATACAAATCATAGAATTATTTATACTATACATTGAATTATTTTTTATTAAAAAAAATACTCCGTGGACCTAAAAAAAAAAAAAAAGATTATACCGAAGTAGTTTCATACTTTGACCTCATGAGGGCCAGTCTGCACTTTTCTTACACATATATGCTCAACAAAGATGTGCTTTAAACTCAATAAACCGGACCTGCATGCGAGACGTCAAGTTATTATTGAGGGGTTGGAAACGAACTCAAAACACAAACAAATGTAACACGAGAAACAAGACGAGATTTCAATCATAACTTCAATTGGAAAAGTAGAACTTCCCGTTCCCAAAATTATATTAAAGAGTTTATTTTTCTTGTTGACGAACTCTCGATAATATTTGAATTATTTATTGAGTTCAGTGATCGAAAGACGATACGTTAACGTGACGTATTCCTGAAATAAATAATAACTATGAAGCCAACAGACCATAAATAGATATATATAATCAGAGATTAGAAAACAAATGACTGGAAGTATTTTGACGTTCGAGTTTCTCTCATCATGCGATACATTTTCTAATTTTAATGGCTACTTGCTGCACAGAAATAAATATATAAATAATATATGTTTAAAATTAGGTTTGTTCAAAAGGTTTTATTGCATGTGAATCTTGATGGGAATGAGATTTGAATCCTTATTTTACAAGTGTGGACATTTTTCTGAAACTTCGAGCAGTCCTTCGAAACGATCGTCAATCGAACTTTAACCTTTGAATCGTTGCTTTTTTTTAAGGAACTTATACGCCTCATTTAAATGGTTAATGAACTCAAAGCGACCAAAGAAAGACACGATCTGTGAGCGACACACATTTTCATGACATGACAAAAGACCTTAAATGTCTTTTCGTTCTGGCAGAAGCAGGAAAACAAACCATTATTCCAAAGAGGTTCGTTGAAATAATGTTAATGTTTAATGTTATCTTTAATGGTTATTCACTCCAAGTGATCCTGAGTATTAGAGAGTAATAGCATGTAGAGCAGGGGTGTCAAACTAAACTCACTGAAGCTCAGGGGCCACATGGAGGAACATCTATTGTAGGTAAAATCGTTGTACAATAAATTAAACTTATCATATTTTTAGACATGAAAACTTTCAAAGTGGACTTTTTTTTTCTTTTTAATTGAAAAAATGAAACTTATTTTTATACTTGTTAAATCTTAAATCTTTTTCACAAGTTCAACACCTTTGATTTACGGTCGTGTGTATCCTGCTCATTAAAGGGCAACTAATGTGTTGATTTAAGGGTCTCCTTAACTAACCTTTGACCTCTATTCATCAGTATGTGTTTGAACAAAACAGATTTAAAACACGTCAGTGAGTCAGGAAAGTTTGACCTTCAGAGTTGCAGCAAAAGCTATTTTTACAACTTTTGCTTAAAACCATCTTCTCTGTCAGACTAATGCTTCTATTTCAGGTCCAGATCCATTTAGAAAAGCTTGAAGAGCCGCTGATCCTCAAGAGTCTTTATGAAGTCCTCAAATGAAACTTGTGAGGAATGTAATTCAATATCCTCGAAAAGCAGGAACTTTTGTTAAACATGCGAGGAACAGAAACATCTTTGAAGTCTGACAGAAGCCGAATCAAATCCTCTCCGATGATCAGACAGAAGCACATGATCGGCCGACGATGGCTCTGATCAACAGTTATGGTTTCACCAACAAGATAATTTCATCTGCACATTCACAGATTTGTGTCACATGACCGTGTAACGAGAAAACAGTTTTGAAGCGACGTCTGGGTAGAACGTCTGACCTGTGAACTCCAGGTTGGCGGCGTCCTCCAGCAGCTGCTCCTTCATGCTCCCCAGCGTCTCCACGATCATCTCCTTCATCTCCTCCTGCTTGCGGTTGGCGATGGCCATCAGGGAGGTGAAGAGCTCCGCCTCCTTCTCCCGGGTGTACTCCAGTCGGCGGGGGGTGATCTGCAGGTCTCGCTGCATATCGAACGCCTGACGGACGACAACAAGCGTCAAAGATCGATTCTTACTGGTGCTCGTTTATCTGCCCTTTTGCTTTGTTTTGTCACATAATGTCCTTTTTTTTTTATTAGATTTGCTCATTTGAACTTCTTGTACTAAAATGTGGACATATTCTGATGTGATTGTTGTCATAATGATATAATTTAATGATTAATTGTCAAAAATCTGTGTCATTTAATTCCTGGCTTGAGCATCTGCCTCAAAAAATACAGTCAGAAAACTGTATTACAGTTTTAACAGTTACGATATAGATACACAAACATACATGAATATATACACATATATGTATATAATATACCTAATATCCCGAAGAAGATATCCAGAGGGATCAATAAAGTTCATATATATATATATATATATATATATATGAACTTTGTAACTTTCAATTAGCAGTTAAGTCAGATCTGGAGACCATGATGCTTCTTCACTTCTCAAAGATCATGATGCTTCACTGGAACGTGTGGTTGTTTCATTTTAACCATTAGCTCCTCACGAGATCAGAGTAAAACTATGTAACAAGGTGTGTTTTTGACAGCCAACAAAAACACTTTATTTTGTACCCATTTTTATTATTCACTGGGAGTTTGTTTTAGAACCGTTTTCCTTCTGTATTTGATCCAAATACTTCTTGACCCTGAACATATCTGAGGAGGTATAATATATCAACATTTTATATCAATATAATGTAAATATAGTTACATGTTTTCATTATTTTCTCTTGCTAACATTACATTTAAATCGATTATTTATTTATTTTGGCTTGTAGGTCCCGACAAAAACCCAAGTATATAACGTGACCCTTTAAGAAGCGAACTTGTTCACCTTTGAGTCAAGGTGTGTTGTTTGAAACATATGACATTGACAGGGAGTTAGCAAATGATACATCTCTCACTCTTCTGTAGCTTTTGATAGAAAAACAAACACGTGTCGGGAATGGTAACGAACACAAGCTTTAACCCAAGGACTGGGGGGCAAATCCAACCGACTAAAGCATGTGAGAGAGAAATTATTCAATGTTCCTCATTTTTAAGAACTGTAAAATTGTGAACCACTTCGACCTCAATAAAAGTACAACAATGTTTGCGCTTAAAACTCGAGTGTTTCATTACCGAGAACACACTGTAAAATTCCAGTCGTGACCACAGTCACCAGACGATTGTTGAAGTACCACAGACGGGATATAAACAGGATCAATGAACTTTTTTTTAAGAGTCATTCAAGTCCACAACATTTCCTCGCATCATGGCTTTAATGTCGACTTCCGGATAAAAACAGTTCAAATATATCATATAGAGTTTGCCTACAATTCATTTTAACTAGTTTAAAGGTTTAACTAAATCTTTACGTGTCAAAAGTAAAAAAAATTCAAAACAAAATCCATATTCAGTACAAAATTATGAATCGTTTTTCTTTCTGCGTGGCGCGGTAAATGGCTCACACATAAACTGTGGCCACTGACTTTTTTTTCCAACGTTAATTTAAAAAATGACCCACATTAGCTCCAATAAGCCCATAAAACGCCGACTCCTCCCCTCACCTGGTTGATGAAGAGGTCCAGACAGCGGCAGTGAAGTCCGTTGAGCAGGTTGGCCGCCTCCACCTGCTGGTTCTGAAGCACCTGTCGAGCGAACGGCACCAGCAACCTGTGCAGTCTGTCGAACGTTTCTCCCAGCATGCTCTGGGGCTTGGCCCCTGGGACGGGAGCCTGCGTGGGGGCCCCGCACGAGCAGTTCCCTGTCGGGCTGCTGAGGAAGCCCAGAGAGAGCAGCTGTTTGTGCAGGAGGCTCTTCTCCTTGTCCTTCTCCGAGCGCCGCCCGGTGTCCGGCGAGGCCGCCGGGCCGGACTCGGGGATGCGGATGAAGCAGACGGGGAACGGAAGCATCTCCTTGACCCTCCAGAGCTCGTCCACCTGCTCGGTGCCCAGAGAGTCCTGGTTGATGGCGTACAATATGATGGGGATGACGTTGCGGACGCAGTCCTCCAGGGCTTCTTCTATGGGCTGCACGCTGGGGCAGGGGATCACCATGACCTTCACCTCCTGCAGGTCAAACCACAGAATGAATCGAACCCACGTGCGAATGGTGGCAGTGAGTCCAGGATAAACAATGTATTGATAATTCAGACCATAGCGATCGAAGGAAATACTTTTAAAATATGTTTTTCCGTCACATGACTCTGGTCAATAATTCAAACACAACAGGAAAACTACACTAATATAAACCTTGACAAACGTCATACAACAATTCAATTATAAAATTAATATAAATATTGTTTTAAAGAAAGTCTTCTGAACATTAAAAACATGATTTTAATCCCAGTAATAGTTTCCTTCCTTTTATTATGTTTAAGGTGAACTTGATAATACTGTACAATTTTAAATTATAAATTTTTCTCGGCAAGAATGGAGTGAAAATGTCCATCTTTGAAGGCAATATAACAAAATGATAAACAATACAAAACTGAGAAAAACAAGATCCTACATACTAATTATACTTGGGTAGGTAGAACTTTATTGATCCCTCAGGAGGTCTCCCTCGGGAAATAGTTTTTTTTCCAAATTATCCACAGCAAATACAGCAATTTTTCATAAAAAAAATAAAAATAAAAACAAGAAGTTATACTAATTAATTAAAATGATTGGAGGAACTTTATCTACTCTATATGTACACGTGTGTGTAATAATGGGAAACATACAAGCTAAGCTAACGAATATAAATCATGGTTAACAACAGTAACTGCATTAAATCAGACACATTTATGCGTAAATATTCACAGGTTAAATGAACAGTAAGACAGCAGGAGCAGGAGATTTTATTCACACATTTTAAGCATCAGGTTCGGATTCTGTAACACAGCTTTAAGTAATGATAACGTTTACATTTTCTCATTTTCTGCAAGTTTATTTTAAAGCTTTTATTTTTGTTCTCTTGGAATTGCACAACTTTAAAGGTTTAACATTTTAGAATTAATAGCATGAATTTTTATTTGAATTTGAAAACCGGAAAAAAGTAAAGGGAACTTTATTTTATTTATCTGCGTAACGTTCCGCACCATACTCAACATATATGGAAAACATGTTAAAATATCTTCAAATTTCACTGAGGAGCAACAATGAATTTAACTCAAATATGTTTATGGTGATAATGATAAGGAAAATTAACCGAATACATACGAATATTGTGAGGCTTTTGTTCTTGAGATCTGCCGAGCGTACGGTCGTGAGGCAGAACCTAACAAACCTGACAAAAATAGTTTTAATATATTTATTTACTTGTGCCTCAGAAATCTTCTGCACTGAGACTTTGGAATGGATTTGACCTTAAGTTGTTCTGTTCCATCATCTAGTCAACTCGGTTGAAGGTCTCAGCACAGAGGGTCTTCAGTCGAGGAACTCGCTGAACTTGATGTTGACAACCACGTGAACCGTGTCTTCCAACATCCCAATGGAAGCGTCTGACATGGACTAGAACGTGTCGACGCCCACATGCATAGAAAGTTTCCACGAGGATAAATTGACCATGAAGAGGCTCAAACGGTTGTGGAATCTCTTGGAAATAATTCACAGATCAACCGTGTCTGCAGCGAGATCTTAGAACACCAGGATTTTCCTCTCGACCACTAACTTCCAATTATTTCATAAACTTTTTAAATGAAAACTATTTTGTCAGTAAATCAAAAAATGATCAAGTACATAGAGAATAAGAAGCGCATGTCGTCGGAGGTCTGGAGACAGTTTTATGAGCATCTAGCAAAGAAAACAACATGACCTCATATAAAGAGAAGAGCCTCAGAGACCATGAAGATTCTTCACTTCTCAAAGACCATGAAGATTCTTCACTTCTCAAAGACCATGAAGATTCTTCACTTCTCAAAGACCATGATGCTTCTTCACTTCTCAAAGACCATGATGCTTCTTCACTTCTCAGAGACCATGATGCTTCTTCACTTCTCAGAGACCATGATGCTTCTTCACTTCTCAAAGACCATGATGCTTCTTCACTTCTCAAAGACCATGATGCTTCTTCACTTCTCAGAGACCATGATGCTTCTTCACTTCTCAAAGACCATGATGCTTCTTCACTTCTCAAAGACCATGATGCTTCTTCACTTCTCAAAGACCATGATGCTTCTTCACTTCTCAAAGACCATGATGCTTCTACACTTCTCAGAGACCATGATGCTTCTTCACTTCTCAAAGACCATGATGCTTCTTCACTTCTCAAAGACCATGATGCTTCTACACTTCTCAGAGACCATGATGCTTCTTCACTTCTCAAAGACCATGATGCTTCTACACTTCTCAAAGACCATGATGCTTCTACACTTCTCAGAGACCATGATGCTTCTACACTTCTCAAAGACCATGATGCTTCTACACTTCTCAAAGACCATGATGCTTCTACACTTCTCAGAGACCATGATGCTTCTACACTTCTCAAAGACCATGATGCTTCTACACTTCTCAGAGACCATGATGCTTCTACACTTCTCAGAGACCATGATGCTTCTACACTTCTCAAAGTCCATGATGCTTCTACACTTCTCAAAGTCCATGATGCTTCTACACTTCTCAAAGTCCATGATGCTTCTACACTTCTCAGAGACCATGATGCTTCTACACTTCTCAAAGACCATGATGCTTCTAAACTTCTCAAAGACCATGATGCTTCTACACTTCTCAAAGACCATGATGCTTCTTCACTTCTCAAAGACCATGATGCTTCTACACTTCTCAAAGACCATGATGCTTCTTCACTTCTCAGAGACCATGATGCTTCTTCACTTCTCAAAGACCATGATGCTTCTACACTTCTCAAAGACCATGATGCTTCTACACTTCTCAAAGACCATGATGCTTCTTCACTTCTCAAAGACCATGATGCTTCTACACTTCTCAAAGACCATGATGCTTCTTCACTTCTCAAAGACCATGATGCTTCTTCACTTCTCAAAGACCATGATGCTTCTACACTTCTCAGAGACCATGATGCTTCTACACTTCTCAAAGACCATGATGCTTCTACACTTCTCAAAGACCATGATGCTTCTTCACTTCTCAAAGACCATGATGCTTCTTCACTTCTCAAAGACCATGATGCTTCTACACTTCTCAAAGACCATGTTGCTTCTACACTTCTCAAAGATCATGATGCTTCTTCACTTCTCAAAGACCATGATGCTTCTACACTTCTCAAAGACCATGATGCTTCTTCACTTCTCAAAGACCATGATGCTTCTTCACTTCTCAGAGACCATGATGCTTCTTCACTTCTCAAAGACCATGATGCTTCTTCACTTCTCAAAGTCCATGATGCTTCTACACTTCTCAGAGACCATGATGCTTCTACACTTCTCAGAGACCATGATGCTTCTACACTTCTCAAAGTCCATGATGCTTCTACACTTCTCAAAGACCATGATGCTTCTTCACTTCTCAAAGACCATGATGCTTCTACACTTCTCAAAATTGACTCGCAGCTACACAAAAGAGACACTCAGTCCCATCTCCCAGGAAACAAGGGCCAATCCCATTTCTGTGGAACAAAGATAGCCTACAAACATGTCTGCTCTGGATTAATGCTGACGTTTCACTGGCTTGTGACAGATTCTCTTACAAACCTAATCATCTTTTTATAATATCCTCAGTTTGTGGACAAGCTTCTGTAAAGTTGTTGCACAGCCAGTAAACTTTACAAGCCGTGTAGCACAAAAGAATTTGAGGGATCATGGCAAAGATTTGGCAGCGTTCACAGGTCTGTGTGTTTAAGTCCTCGAGGGCAAACGACGGTAACGGCAGACTCATTAGAAGTCACTTCTCTGTTGCCGGCCTCTTAAGCAAGTGGCTGCGACTGTGGCAGGAGGGTGTGAATGAATACCACACTGAGCAGAGAGATTGTGGGCCTTCATTACTCCCCAACAGGTCGATAATCCCTGCTAATTCAGCAGAAATACCAAGCAGTGAAGAACAATGTGTAACTACATCAGTAATTTAGCAACTAATCATGAGAGAAATAGCACAAGTGTTGTGAAAATAGATGAAAAACGTTCAAAAAGATACCAAATGAACCATTAGCGATATACACCATAAAATAAGTAGTTAATTAATCCTGTTTCTGGGAAATTATATTTCACATTTTACACGTGACGACGGTCAACTAGACATTTGCAACGGTTAGATCCACACGCCACGACGGTCAGATCTACACGCGACGACGGTCAGATCTACACGCGACGACGGTCAGATCTACACGCGACGACGGTCAGATCTACACGCGACGACGGTCAGATCTACACGCGACGACGGTCAGATCTACACGCGACGACGGTCAGATCCACACTCGACGACGGTCAGACCCACACGTGACGACGGTCAGACCCACACGTGATGACGGTCAGATCCACACGCCACGACGGTCAGATCCACACGCCACGACGGTCAACTATACACGTGGATGGTCAACTATACACGTGACGACGGTCAGATACACACGTGGATGGTCAAATATACATATGATGACGGTTTAATAAACATGTGATGATTGTTTAATAAACATGTGATGATGGTCAAATATACATGTGATGAGGATCAGATATACATGTGATGAGGGTCAGATATACATGTGATGAGGATCAGATATACATGTGATGAGGGTCAGATATACATGTGATGAGGGTCAGATATACATGTGATGACGGTTTAATAAACATGTGATGATGGTCAAATATACATGTGATGAGGATCAGATATACATGTGATGATTGTTTAATAAACATGTGACGACGGTCAGATATACATGTGATGACGGTTTAATAAACATGTGATGATGGTCAAATATACATGTGATGATGGTCAGATATACATGTGATGACGGTTTAATAAACATGTGATGATGGTCAGATATTCATGTGAGGAGGGTCAGATATACCCATGACGGCCAAAGGGGGTTTAAATAAAAGCCAATTACTTCCAGCATTGATCTCTTTCATGACTTGATTTCGTAGCACTTTGATTGACAGCTGTGACAAAGACACTTGGAGAAACAAAAGAGAAACAAAGGAGCGTAACTACTGGTGAAGACAAGAGACGAATGACAAAAAAATAACTGCATGAATAATCGTCTCCACGGCTCCTGTGGCATTGATGGAAACTTCATCACACTAAAGAGGATTTTTTTTTTTCCCTCTCCAAGGCCTAGTCATGTGAATCGCACCAGACCCGAGCATTACGTAAGGGGGCAGGGCGGGTGGGCTGCCTGCAGCCGGAGCTTAACCGAAAAATCTGTGTTGTGTTCTGAGGAGTGTTGGGATGCGACAACTATGTGTCACAAGACAAAACGCACCACAATTCAACGAGCCATGTTAATGTGGGGTCACATGGCTGCTCGGTCATTGTGTGGAATGAAGCTCACTTCACAAGAGAAGCTCCCCCAAAACAAGGGATACATTTAGGGCGACGCTAAAAAGAGGCGATTCTTTTTTCTGAGCGTGAAGAGGAATTTGCTTTATAGCATGTTAGCAAGTCAACACAGGAATTAAAACATGCAGAGACATGAGATGTTGTCATTACTTTGATTGTTGATACGGTGAAAAATAAGTTGTGATATTAAACAGTAAAATTATATACATTTTAATCAGTTTATCTTTTAATACATTTTGTATAAAATAATTAAATATTTTTTTAATTTCATAAAGAAAAAAAAAAGTTTTACTAAGTTCCGAGTACTCGCATCGTCGCAGTTAAACTTCTAGATTAAAGTGAAACGAACAATAAAGCGAGATCCCTGCGATGACTCAGAAAGAGAGGGTGTTAACCTGGTCTAGAAAGGTGCTTTACAACCAACTGTTAATCCATCTTCACCAAGAGTCATGTGGTCTGTAAATTGTGCGACACCAGAGTCAAGTACTTGACAATACTACACATACATTACTACAGTATCACATGAATACATCACAATATATCGTAAAGTTTCCTCTGTATGGTGACACGAGTAACATCCCCAGATTATTTACAAAATAAGATTAATATATATATATATATATATATATATATATATATCTCCCTATTTTACATCAATATCTTCATTTTGGAAAAATATATTTATTAGCCTGGTTGTTAAAGCACTGCTTTTGTTTCTTATTCAGTTTGCCCAGGACACGCTGCAGGTATAGGGTTTAGTTGCCATGGATACATAACAACATAGTGATGTTGTCATTTCACATCAAAACATCTGAGTCATCAAACACAGAGTCGACCTACTTTCCTTCATGGTGCCGTCAGATGCAGCAGGTAATAGTGTAAAATCAATGGTGCACGTTCTCGTATCTGCTTCATAATAACGTTTATCAATCAAATTATTTACCTGATTGACTTAATTGAATTTGGCACAATGCCATATTTGATATCATCTTACTACACTTTGTTGTTTATTTCATGTTACACAACAGCTACTGCTCTCACTGAAATGATTTTTCCTATTATTATGTACATACAAGTACTTTTTTTGCCTATAAGTAAAAAAGTAACCAATAATAAGATCATTATTTATCTCTGTATAATCTTTATATAAAGTATTTGAGTGCAGTAGATTCAAATTCCCAGTTAAGTCTTCGGTCAAACTCATAAAATGTGACGATCAAATCATATTTTCCTGTCTTCTTTGTTCGTTTTATATTTCATATCAAAGTAAAACACTCAGGTGTTCACATAATAATCTCTGAAATATAGATTTATTTTCCCCCAATCTCTAACTATAAACCATTTATAAAATTTATATTATAACCGGAATATTTAGTCTCGCACTATACAACCTTTATTTTAGAAGATAAATGTGCAAAAACAAAAACTGTAAACACAAAAATCAAAATATGGCAGAAACCATTCCGATCAAAATATTAGAATATTCACCATGTTTTCAAATTGATCTAAGCTATATAGACATCATTTCTGTTATTCGTATCTTACTTTTTGTTACTCATTTGTGTGCAAAACTCAAACAAAAAGTGAAATCTATGATCCTCTCTTGTTCATAAGTTGAGGAAAGTAGGAATGGAATTATTTAATGAAATCCTGAATAAGAATCTTTTTCTTTTTAACAATATTTAAGTCAAGAATAACCAGAGAAGTTGATCATCTGCTGGATCTTCCACCCACTCACCTGCAGCAGCGGATGATGGAGGGTGATCTCTAGCTCCGCCAGTCTGTGCGCGGGATCCTTACACTCCTCGTGGATCTCCAGGTCCTCCCGGGGAACCGTGTCCCAGCGGCCGCAGTTGGCCGCCAGCTGGTGCACCAGCTCGTACTGGCCGGGCAGCGCCAGGCTGAGTCGGGTCTGCCGGCCGTGGGTGAAGCACAGCTTCCTCCTCTTGCACACGGAACCCTGCATCCCTTCGCACGCCTCGCCCGCCTCCGGGCCCAGCGGCAGCAGCCTCTCGCCCAGGAGACAGTTGAGCAGCTGGTAGCGGGCCGTGCAGTCCTGGCCCAGGACCAGGATGTACGGCGCGGCGCCGACCGTGTTCCGCAGGAACTCTTCCTCGTCGCTGGGGAAGGAGATGCAGCTGAACTGGCCTGAGGAGAGGAAGACGGACAAAAACACTAGTGTTTACTCCGGGGGGGGAAACAAACAAACTTTCTTCTAGGATTTAACTGAGGGGTGTGAGTGTGTGTGTGTGTGTGTGTGTGTAATCCACAGAGATGCTGAGTCATTGTCTGCCCTGGGTCACACTGCTGCAGTTCAAGTGTGACCGTTACACTAATGTGGCATTTCTCAGCAACCACTTGACCACACAGGACATATTAAAGCCTTTTGTTTCCGTTAGTGCCGCTCGTTTGACCGCGTGACCCACGTGCAGCGCCATGATCACTGCGAGCCGGTCACAGTCGCGCCGTGTTCACGTCATGTGCGTTTGACGATTATAACTATATCTATCGTGATATATTCTCCTGTACCTTTCTGCGACCGCACGGTATTTAATCAACGAAGACGGAGGGACGTTTAAAAAATAAAACAAGGGTTCTAAAAATGATCTAATCTGAAACAAACACCATTTTGTTTTCATCACCATCAACAAATGTGGTGTTTTTACGCCCAAAGACAAAACACAAACGTGAACTTGTTTTTGAACTTCAGTGCATGTTAAACTGATTTACAATACAATTAAACTTTGTTGAAGAATTAAACATTTTTCCCCTCTTCCTGCAACTTAATTCAAGTTATATAATCCATACTTTTGGGAGCAGAAATGAAAACAAACAGTGAGGGTGTTTGATTCATTTTCTGCTGCGAGGGGTCAGGAAACATTATGTTATAAATGATTGTTTACATGTTTAGGCCTCACAGAACGGCTGCCTTGGCAACCGGCTCTCAACTGTTTATTTTGTGTTTAATCTTCATTATTTTATCGTGTACCGACGCCACAAACAAATCCTACTTCGTGTTAAAAACACTGGCGATAATAGTTTCTGATTCTGAACATTATATTATTATATTATGGGTTTTTTTGGTAGATTTTAGCAACAATTATCAATATAAAGGTTGACACATGAGGTAAATGTATAACAATTAACTTTTTTTTTTTCATTTTAAGAAAAAGTTTATTTCCTAAAAAGCTTGTAAATATAATATAAATATTAGGGTAAAAAAATGGGGGAAATGTGTAAGTTGTAAAGAAAATCGAACATAAACAAAATCAAGTCCTTCAAGAAACATCTTAAGACGTTCTTATTTGTTCAGGCTTTTCCTTGATTTTCTGGAACTCCTGTTGTGTTATCAGTTTTATCGACACTTGCACTTAATAAATACTTTAACTGTATTTTTATTCATGTTAATTCATGTTAACAATTGTTGGTGGAACCCTTCACTGATAATGGTAATAAAAAGAGAGTCTAACTCAGATTATTACTTGGCTTCAGATGCATTTGAACAGCATTACCTTCACTCTGACCCAAATAGGGCCACATTAAAACAGGCTAAGGGCCTCAGACTTTGGTCAGGACTTGGAATGTAACTTTACACATGTAGACTGAAACAGAAAGGAACTGTTTACTTGTGATTTAATTGATATGTTTTCCTTGTTTTAATAGATTTTGAATTGATTTTTAGTTGTGAGAAGGTGGTGTTGATCTGCACCCTCAGCAGGTGTTCTCAGGTGTTCTCAGGTGTTCCCTCACCTGCCTCCAGCGCGGCGGCCTCGGAGCTCATGGCAGAGGAGCAGGCGTTGCTGTAGTTCTGCCGGATCTCACGGAAGAAGACGTTGGTCTCCTTCAGGTTCTTCTTCAGCTGGACCGAGTGCTTGTTGTAGCCGCTGAACACCCGCGTCAGCTCGCGGGCCAGATGGTTGCTCTTCTGCTGCACGTTGCCCTCCATGGTTCCTCCTGAGATTTGAGCAAACAAGAACTTAGACCCGCATCTGGTCTCGGGTCTGGAGCTCAAACAAACGTCTTGTTGTCCTCGGACTAGAAAACGTGCTCGAACCGAGCTAGCCACAGAACCTCCCTTGTGGGTCCTCGCCTCGGCCTGGCTCGACACTCATAGCCCTTTCTCAAATATAAAAATAAAAAAGTCCAGACTCGGAACCTTCAGGCTGACACTTCAGGTCCAGTTTCTGACAGACTCCCGTCCACAGAACCGCCTCCAAGGAAGGGGGACAAGTCTTCCTAACCGGACTCCCGAGAGACCCTGGACATCCCGGGACACCAGCAGAGAAAGGTGGTCGGAGACGCCGGACTGTCCTTCGGAACCGAGACTGGACCCGAAGAGTTGGTTCTAAAAACGCAGCTCGAGAATCAGTGCAAAACATTTAAGTCCGTCAGACTCAGAAGTTAGAGAAGGGCGGAGTCCATGCGCGCGGTGCCTTCTGGGAGATGAAGTAGTTTGGCTTTAATCAACGGGTTCCATTGATCCAATGCATGACGGGTATTATTTCACGCGAATCACCTTTCATGTGTAATACCTTTTCTCTATGTGTGTGTTTGTGTACTTACTTTATTATAAAAAATGTTTTTAATGTAAATAATGTTTATACATATTGGCTAAATTCTTAACTGCAACAAACACTTCCTCATCGTATTTACATTAATGAAAAATATTTGTGAGAAAAAATAATAAACACAAAACGAGAAGAACATTTTTTGGTAGATTTTAGCAACAATTATAGAGTTATAAGGTTGACACATGATGACAATGTATACAATTTTTTTTTTTTCATTTGAAGAGAAAAAGGAAGATTATTTCATAAAAAGCTTGTAAATATAATATAAATATAAAAGTTAAAAATGGGGGAAATGTGTAAGTTGTAAAGAACATCGAACAAAAGCAAAATCAAGTCCTTAAATAAAGGATTAATTTGATTTATAAATGGAGTGAACACTTGTAAATTATCAACATATATAACGTATCGTAACTGTCCACGCTTGCACTTTATAAATAGTTTAACTATTTAGAGAAGAAAATGATATTAGGTGTAAGTCACTTTATTGAACCATTTTCTTCAACCATTATCTTTTTTGTCGTTTGTTTATTTACATTGTTGTTGTGTTTAAAATGTATTTTCTTTTAACGTATAGTAATCTGTATATCATTTATATTTACAGTTACATTTTGATGTTATTATCAACGATGGGTTTAGATCAGGGGTCACATGCAGATCTTTGACTCTATTTAAGGTTTAAGATGATTTAGAAACTGAGAATTATATCAAAATATGACCATAATATAGGGTTTTTGTACTTAAGAACTGTATCCTCTGTTTAATTATTTTTTGTTTGTATTTATTGCCCCTCGACAATGTTTAAGTGAACATTAGAAATATTGCTTTTAATTAAAGTTATATAAAATACAATAAAATAATAATTCCAGCATATTTAGGTCCATTTTATAACCTTAAAAAATAATTTTTTGTTTTTTATACTTGATGGGCCCTCACAACAGTCACTAAATGTGGCCCCAGAGGAAATGTATTTTCTAACCACAATGTAGGACGAACTGTGTTTCGTTAGCGCCCTCTGTTGGTCAATAGTTTGAATTACAAAAACATCATGGTTGAACGATCACGTTTAGCGCCGCTTTTATTGTAACAAATAAATAAATAACAATAAAAATAGAGAAAATACGTTCAATATTTTCCGATTGTTGTCTTCTTTTTTGAGTCTTGAAGTGGAAGACTTTTCTGAACTTGTCTTGAAAAAATATTTGGACTTGGACATACTTATTTATAATAAATAAATTTTCAATTCCAAAAATGATTTGAATGTGAACATGTTTATTTAGTTTCCAGTTAAACTCCAAATATATATGTCAATCAATTGGTTAGATTCTTGTTCAGTGTACCATTTACCAGATGAGGCGGAAGAGTAAACTGGCTCTCTGGTCAACATGACAAATACAAAGACACTGTAATGGGTCATTAGGGTCAATTAAAACTTTAATGGGTGAAAATTCCCAGAGATGAGCCGTGAAGACATGAATCTGTTTTGGGAATTTCTGAACATCATGTCCTGGTTTCACTTCTTACTACAGCAGTGCCACATGAGGACATGGTATGTATGCGCTCCTTCACATGACCAGTGAGAGGCGCTGTTGTGACACAAAAATACAGAGCAAACTTGCTTTTACAGAACCTGCAACGAACAAAATAGGTAAATAATAGTACGTTTGAACGTGTCTCTGTAAACTAAATACATTTAGAAACATATAAACGCCATAGTTGTTTATATGTTTTTGCCTATTTCTATAGTCAATACTGCTTTTTGATTGATTGATACCTTAAATCAATTAATCAAAAACATTTGAGTTATTTCTGTAGTTCACAAGAAAAAGAGAAAACTTACATTAACCTTATATTAGGACATACAGTACAGGAACAATAACATAATCAATTGTACGTTGTTATGTATTATTGTTTTATGTTATTAATAAACCTAAATTAATAGATAGATAGATTGACTTTATTAATCCCTCTGGAGATTTAAAAACTAAATTTGGTTTAAAAACAAGAACAAGAACAAAGTGCACGGGTAAAGAACATAGATCAAAAGAAAATAACCCAAGGAAAAGGGTAAAAAGAAAAAGGATGCAAAGATAAACATAGAAAATAATACTTTCCTAGGCTCCTTCCCCTAAATTCAGTTAAACAGTCTAAAAGCTCGAGGAATGAATGAGTCCCTGAGTCTATCATAAGGCATATAAATGCATAATAACGTCAAACAAAGACATTTATGAATAAAATCATGATAATTCGACAGCAGTAAAAAATGAGTACAAAACGATTAACACAAGTAAAATAAATAGAAAAAAAGCAAACGCACACACTGCACAAGAGTGTGTACAAAAATGTAGGTCAGCTTGGCTAGAACTTTGCTTATCTTTCTCCTCTTGTGTAACACCTCGTGTACTCCTTTTGGAAAAATGTTTGTACATTCTAAGCAGTCGGTGTCATCCTCCCAAAGATAAATAGAAAAATTACATAATCCCAAGTGTTATTTAAGAAAAAATCTTAAAATGAATGAATCTCACTTAAATAGTTATATTTTAACATTTTCACATATAGTTTTCTTATTTTTATCTAACTTATCCGATGTAAATCCCGATTTGTATTAATGTTTCTGAATATTATTGACTGTTCATCCTCAACCGTATTGTATTTAATAACAAATAAATGTATTTTCGTTTTATTTTGTTTACTTGTATATCTCATTTTAAGTGAATGCCTCTCTTAGTATATTTTAATTTATTGTATTTTTATTAACCTCTATTTATTTCATTTATATTAAATTATTATTTTATTCTGTAATGCCGCCACAGAGAATTACAACAATAAAAGAGTCTAATTCTTCTCCAGAAAATAATTAATAACATGAATGTTTTGACCGTTTTCAACATTTCGTGCGTTTGCTCTGTGGACACCAATAGTTCGGGATCAATTGTAGGATAAAAGTAACTTTAAATTGAATTTATAAATGATTAAATTGACAGCTTGCTCCGGAGGAGCGAGCAACAGTTGGTGCGCTCGATTACTTCACCTGATAGGATCGGAATCGGTCAGCAGCTGTCGGCGTAACTTTAGACTATCATAAACTATTTATAAATGTCTTCATGTCGCGTTTTAATGAACTTAGTTCAATGTTACGAGCAACAAAGTGCGCGTTTGACGGGAAGTTCGGGGTTTGGTTCGGTGTTGGCGGTGCTTTCCGTCACACACGGTGAGCTCACCAAGCGCTCCTCGCTCTGACCTCACCCGCCCCCCTGACTCAGTGACGTGTACCGGGGCTGGAGCTTCTGTGACCCGCTGTTACCTGTTCATAGTCACTCGTCTGTCCGGTGCGAAGAGTGAGCTGCTGTCCTGGGGCTCCAACGTTTTTATTCCTCGCAACACTTTCCGAAAGTGTCCACCAGCAGCAGAAGTTTCTCGAGGGAATGCAGCGAACATCCTCACCTGGTTCGTTCACCTGAGACCAGCAAGAGACGCACGAGGATGGACGTCCCTAAAGTGGGTCGTCTGTCGTCCAACTGCTGGCCGCCAGAAGCCCCGACCCTGGTGAAGAAGCAGGCGGTGAAGAGACATCACCACAAACACAACCTGAAGCACAGGTACGAGTTCCTGGAGACGCTCGGCAAAGGGACCTACGGGAAAGTCAAGAAGGCCAGAGAGAGATCCGGTCGTCTGGTGAGTCCATGATTCTTCTCGAGGACCATCTTTATCCAGTTAACGCGAGTAAAGCTGCGTTTCTGCGTGACCACCTGTTCGCTCAAGATGAGGGTCTAATTTTAGAGCTTTCTCCTCGAAGGTTGTCAATCAAGTTGGGAATCTACATTTGCTTTGTTTTGTTAACAATTATCTTCAGAACATGTTTGTCTTGAAATGAAATTATTTGTTGTTTTCTTATTTTTGATCAGCCTTTTTAACATCTTTGATCCAAGTTTAAAACATATATTTAACCTTACTTGGATTGATCTTTAAAAAAATGTAATTAAACATGATTTGATATAACTTTAATCGTATATTTAAAATCCAAGTTTATTGAAACATCCTTTGATCCCAATATAAAATGTATTTAAACAAAATGTTTTGATCCGAGTTAAAACATATATTTAAACATCCTTTGATCCAATTTAAATTATAAGTTCTAAGTTTAAATAATATAGTTAATCATCCTTTGATCCCAATTTAAATAAAGCACAAAAATCGTTTGATCCCAGTTTTAACATTTTCATGATGCTTTTTTTTCTTCCATAAACTAAATATAATGAGAATATATTAAAATGTATGTGTAAAAAAACTAAAATAAATGAAAAAATAAATCACCTAAAACATGCCCTAAAACTTGACGATGCTAATAATGTAATTAATAATTAATTGACACAAATTACAATATCTATAATTTATGTATTCATGTTCTAGATGGATATATTTAATGTTGTTATTCCAAATTGTTTTCTTTTCTGTCATCAAAGCTCTGTTTTTAGTTGTATAAAGTCAAGGAAACTCTTCAAAAACTATGATCTTCTTAATGACCATTTGGTTCATGTATGTCGTGCGTTTGAGTAATTCTAATGGACTGCCTACAGTTGTGAGTTTGAAACCAAAGACAAATGAATTCCTATCGTTGACGTCGCATCTTAATAGGTCACCTCGTGTCATCCAGGTCCTTCTTTTAAATCCCCATCATTATATTCTCTTGTCTGTCACGATCTGTCACGTTGCTGACGTGTCTTTGATGACATTTAACAATGAGATCAAAGCAATAATAAACTCAAACCTATTTGGTTCTCCTGAGTGATCATCTGTCAAAGTTAAGGATAAGATAACATTGAGTGTGTGTTGATGGAGAATTCAAGTCAAATTCAACCGTGATAAACGGAAACTTCCTGCAGAAGATAAAATGGTGTCAATTATTTCACTTCTATGTCTTTTCTTATTTACTCTGCTTTTCTTGAAATACTAGTTGTATTGACAACTTCCCCTCCAGCTATTAGTCTGGTTGTGATCAAAGCCTCTGCTTTGTGTGTCTTCGACCGGTCGCACTCACAAAATGAGCAGCTTTTCTTTCTCCTCCTGAAAATGTTTTTGTTTGACAAACCCGAGTTGTTACATCAGGGACGGACAGGAAAGTTAGGTCATTGTAAAAGTTTGGGTGTGAACTGGATCCCAAAGAAATCTACTCGGCTTTCCAGGAAGTCTTTTTTTCAAGATAAACTCGCAAGTCTTTATTAAAGGAACGTAATCAAGGCTTAAATAAATGTTACTTGACGATTAAATAACTTGGAAAGAGTTTTATTATCTTACGTCCTTGACAACCACAAAGGAAACCAAAAGATATTAAGTTAAATTGATCTTTTTTACTTCCATAGAATTATTATAAATGACTTTAAAGATGAGGAGTTTGGAAAAGTACCGCTTACATGACACATAGAAATGATCACATGACACATAGAAATGATCACATGACACATAGAAATGATCACGTGACATGCATTAGTGATCGAAAGACATGGATGAAGAAAACAGTGTGAATTTAATAATAATAAATAAATAAACTATAGTATGAAGTAAATTATCTGTTCAGTAAAAAAGTAAAGTCTAAAAAAAGTGGCTTAAATAATAATAATAATGAATCTATAAAATATAGTTTCTATTTCAACATCCATTAAAGATGGCGATGATTAAGTATTACTGGTCGCGGTGAGTCAACAAACTGAAAAACAACATGATTTTCCTTTTGTCGTCGTGTCAAGTTCATCAGGAATGTTGTTGTTGTGATCCGGTTCGTCACAAGTGAAAGTGCTGAGGAATCAAGACGGCGACGGACAGGAATTCCCCGCGGATCACCTGCAGCCTACATGTCGTGAAGCGAGTCCGGTCTTGTCTCTGAGCACCTTTGGGTTTTAATACTCGCGTCGTGTGCAAACGAGAGTTCGGTGCAGCTGAGAGGACGAGAGACGGTGTTTGTTTTATTTACCTGTTGCTAACCAGGAGAAGAGTAACATGAGACTGAGACGAACCTCGACACAAAGGTCGACTTTTAGCCTCTGTGTGTTCAGCTGTTCATATAGACTCCAGTTACAAATTAATTTTCTATCAATTCTATTTTTTAATCCCAGAGGTGAAGTTGTTTAGAAGTCAAGGCCGAATTGTAGATTCATGATTTTAAAACTTAACTTAACTTATTTAAAGTAACATCTCGATTGCAGCCAATTAAACAAAATCAAACATTTAATTTACCTGAAAGGTACAGCACTAAGAAAACATGATCCTAAGCCGCCTGTTTCAAATGATTGTCGGCTGATGTGTCACTAAAACACAACATGTATAATCAAAACTACATATTCTTAAAAATGGGGGGGCTTACTTTTGCTGACTGCTCACAAAGTTTTGAAAAACATTTATCTAACCTTAAATACAACAAAAACCCTGAATTTGAGATGGAAAATAATATTTTGTAGATGGCTAACAGGAACTTTCACAGCCTCTTTTAAAAAAAACAAACAAGGAAATAACTTCCAGGACACTTCCATGTCCTTAGCATATGCGATATATTGCAATATTGTAGTAACAAGGATATCTTTGTAGTATTGTCGAGTACTTGACTCAACTTGGTGTTGCCGAATTTAAAGACTACATGACTCTAGACGAAGTCGTAACTGATTTAATTTGTATTTAAACCAAAATATCTACAGGAGTCGACTGTATCCTCTCGTCCTCAGTCATTGCCGGAAGCAGCCAGAAGTTTAATTGCAAAGGTAAAAACGAACGCTTATCATTTTTAGGGGATCAAAAATCAAATGATCTTATTTTCAGAATCAACATTTTATTGCCAGGGTTGTAAACACAATATTTTCTAGTACATATTAAAACAATAAAACAAAATGACACACAAAATAAGCAATAGAAAACACAACATTCTACACTAACTTTATTGAAATGTAAATCATAAAATATGGCTGAAATCCCAAATCATTTAAGTTTCGGTAAATATTAATACGGTATAGGTAAAAAAAAAAGTGTATCGATATTTTCTTGCACCGTTTGTCATTATTGAGTCTAATGTCAAATAAGTTTGACCTATCAGGTGTAAAATATGTTTTCCTCAGAGAATTTTGCAGAAAGCCGAGACGAAATTTGACGTTTCTCGAACGAATCGAACTAAATCGAACTATTATATTCTACTATACATATTCTTAAAAATGGAGGGCCTTACTTTTGAATCACTGACTTCTCACAAAGTTTTGAAAAACATTTACCTAACCTTAAATACAACCAAAACCCTGAATTTGAGATGGAAAAATAACATTCCAGATGTCAAAAACGGGTACTTTCACAGCCTTTTTTAAAAAAGTAAACAAGAAAAGAACTTTCAGGACACTTCCATGTCCTTAGCTCATGCGATATATTGCAATACTGTATGAACAAGTATATATTTGTAGTATTGTTTGAGTACTTGACTCTGGTGTTGCCGAATTTACAGACCACATGACTCTTGACGAAGTCGTAACGGATTTAATTTGTTTTTAAACCAAAGTAAAACACAACATGTATAATCAAAACTACATATTCTTAAAAATGGGGGGGCTTACTTTTGCTGACTGCTCACAAAGTTTTGAAAAACATTTATCTAACCTTAAATACAACAAAAACCATGAATTTGAGATGGAAAATAATATTTTGTAGATGGCTAACAGGAACTTTCACAGCCTCTTCTAAAAAAAAAAAAAAAAAAGGAAATAACTTCCAGGACACTTCCATGTCCTTAGCATATGCGATATATTGCAATACTGTAGTAACAAGGATATATTTGTAGTATTGTCGAGTACTTGACTCAACTTGGTGTTGCCGAATTTAAAGACTACATGACTCTTGACGAAGTCGTAACTGATTTAATTTGTTTTTAAACCAAAATATCTGCTGGAGTCGACTGTATCCTCTCGTCCTCAGTCATTGCCGGAAGCAGCCAGAAGTTTAATTGCAAAGGTAAAAACGAACGCTTATCATTTTTAGGGGATCAAAAATCAAATGATCTTATTTTCAGAATCAACATTTTATTGCCAGGGTTGTAAACACAATATTTTCTAGTACATATTAAAACAATAAAACAAAATGACACACAAAATAAGCAATAGAAAACACAACATTCTACACTAACTTTATTGAAATGTAAATCATAAAATAAACAAATAAAATATGGCTGAAATCCCAAATCATTTAAGTTTCGGTAAATATTAATACGGTATAGGTAAAAAAAAAAGTGTATCGATATTTTCTTGCACCGTTTGTCATTATTGAGTCTAGTGTCAAATAAGTTTGACCTGTAAGGTGTAAAATATGTTTTCCTCAGAGAATTTTGCAGAAAGCCGAAACGAAATTTGACGTTTCTCGAACGAATCGAACTAAATCGAACTATCATATTCTACTATACATATTCTTAAAAATGGAGGGCCTTACTTTTGAATCGCTGACTTCTCACAAAGTTTTGAAAAACATTTACCTAACCTTAAATACAACCAAAACCCTGAATTTGAGATGGAAAAATAATATTCCATAGATGTCAAAAACGGGTACTTTCACAGCCTTTTTTAAAAAAGTAAACAAGAAAAGAACTTTCAGGACACTTCCATGTCCTTAGCTCATGCGATATATTGCAATACTGTATGAACAAGTATATATTTGTAGTATTGTTCGAGTACTTGACTCTGGTGTTGCCGAATTTACAGACCACATGACGCTTGACGAAGTCGTAACGGATTTAATTGGTTTTTAAACCAAAGTATTTCCAAAGATCTGCTTGAGTCGACTGTATCCTCTCGTCCTCAGTCATTGCCGGAAGTAGCCAGAAGTTTAATTGCAAAAACAAGCGCTTATCATTTTTAGGGTATCAAAAATCAAATGATCTTATTTTCAGAATCAACTTTTTATTGCCAGGGTTGTAAACACAATATTTTCCATAGAGTCGAGTACAGATTAAAACAATAAAATAAAATGACAGACAAAATAAGCAATAGAAAACACAACATTTTACACTAACTTTATTGAAATGTAAATCATAAAATAAACAAATAAAATATGGCTGAAATCCCAAATCATTTAAGTTGCGGTAAATATTAATACGGTATAGTGGAAAAAAAAAGAAGTGTATCGATATTTTCTTGCACCGGTCGTCATTATTGAGTCTAGTGTGAAATAAGACGGACCTATCAGGTGTAAAATATGTTTTCCTCAGAGAATTTTGCAGAAAGCCGAGACGAAAGTTGACGTTCGAGTCCTATCAGGTCACTGACGTCAAACGCTAGAGATGAGGTATCAAAGATTGTAGGCCCGCCGTGTCAAGTGCGTCAACGAACCCACGGCGACACCGACGACACGCACCCGCTAAAAGTCTCGGGGGGCTGCGAACCCATCACCCGCCCCGCCGACAGCTACACAAACAAAAACGCAGCAAAACCCTCAATTCCCAGAAGTCTGGGGCGAGAGGATCCTGAGCCGACCCCCCAGAGGCATCCGGACCAGACGGTGACTCAGCGCCGCAGACGTGTGAGCACGCGTCAAAACTGATATGACAAGGACTGCCTCACTCGTTTTTCCTCCCTCTTGTCTGGACCCTGGAGGGGGGCGAGGGATCCGCCATCCGGTGCTTCGTGACACTTCAACCCCGGGGTGACCCCTGTGACGCTCGGAGGCATCTCCGGCATCTGAACTTCAAACGGAGCGCAGGAATATATAGACGTGGCATGGAGGTGCGTGAGGACTCTCCAAATAAAGTGATTGACGACGGTGTGTTTTTACAGACGTGTGAGACGAGCAGATCCATCGCCTTTTATTCCTGCAGACAATGGCTGACCCGACGTTCCCTCTGACTCATTAGAAACAACACAGCCGAGTTTCCGTTCGACTGCCCATTGTTCCCTCTGACGGGAGATGAGCTGGCGTGTTTATTTTACCCGCCGTTTATCCTATTTGACATGATAAGCACATGCGTCACACTATAGGAAGAATCTTTACACATACGTTTAGATAAACTCCCGATTTCTTAGTTCATCCACTTTTTTGATGTCAGTTTTGAAGGCGACTGGTTCACATGTTAAGTTGAGAAACACTGTTGCTCAACAATAAAGAGCGTATTAAAGATAATCTAGACTATATCACGATGTGATATATTGCGATACTGTAGGAAAAGGGATATATTTGTAGTATTTTCGACTACTTGACTCTGGTGTTGCAGACTTTAAAGACCACATGACTCTTGATGAAGTCTTAACAACTTTCATTTGTTTTTAAAACCAAAATATGTCCAAACATCATCTGTAAAAGCTGCTGGAGTCGACTGTATCCTCTCATCCTCAGTCATGACTGCCGCTATCCAGTGGCCGTCAGTTTAATTGCAACATAAAAATTGTAATTGTTAATAAAAAAAATTCATTATTTTATTTCATACACATGTCATTGAAATATAAACAGTATAATAAATACAAAAGAAAATAAATATTCTAAAATACAAAAAATAAATAAAATGATTGGTTTAAAAGAAACTTGAGTAGATTAATTAAATATCGATTACGGTCTCATGATAATAAAGTAACAATATCTTCTGAAATGACAATTCTTGCCCCCGGTATTGACCTTCCACTAATTTAAGACCCCAGCTCACCAGATTGACCTGTTGTTGGTCTGAGACTTGAGAGACGACGGGAAGTCTTTGTATAAAACTGGACCTCTTTAACATACGTCATTCTCCACTGAAGGACTGATTCCCCAACACTTTATCTCTTCACTGAGTCACCGTTTATTTTCTCTCAAATATTTCGTTGGTAATTGCTAACATGGATTTATACGATGATCTCATTGACTTCTGGATAACGATCATTTTTGGGTTTCTAAAGAAAGATTTATGTCCAATTAAAACAAGCTATCGGGGTCTAATGTTTTCCTGTTTTCCTTCCAGAAGCAAGTGAAGACTTGCTGAAAGAACCAAGCATAGCTATAAGACTTTTACAGAACGTTCCGCTTCTGTTTGCTCTGTATGTTCTCATTTTGAGATTTTTATTTACTCAACTTATCACCTTAAGAAACTGTTGATTCAGCACAAAGCACACTGACCTTACATCTGCGTTTGATTTTGCGGGGGTGGTTGGTTTCACTTTTCTTATACATTACAGCTTTTCAAGGTTATATTATGATTTTGATTTTTAAATCTTAAATTTATCTGACCCAGTTTTAAAATGTTCCATGACTTTTTAAGCTTTAAGAAAATAAAAAATAGTGAGATTTAAAGATACAACAATGTCTAAGGTGCAAAAGGAAACCTTGAAGTTCGACAAATACGTTACTTTTTTTTTTCTTTTTTGTTGTTGCTTCATTTCAGTTTAAATTAAATTTGCGTTCTTCTGTTTATCCAAGAGGTGTCCTAACGTTTTTAGAAAAGGGGCCACACAGGGGTCAAAACGGCCTATAAAAGCCCCTATATCAGTTCTTTCTATACTTTTCTTTTTATTACATTTTTTTCCACACTTTAAAAGTGTTACATTTCCATCACTCAAAATGAGAGGGATAAACAAACCAACAAAAATAATAATAATGATAAAAAACAAAGGTATAAAGTTTGCAAATGTCTATTGTATCCGGACAACAGAATTAGCATCAACACCTGTTGCTTCTTATATAATACTTGTATATATACTTGTGTATTCAATTGACTCGGGATCTTGTTTTTTCTTCAAGAAGGTTATTGATTAGACTTTGAACAAGTACTTTACATTCTACTGATGAAAAATAACGTCAATAACGAAGACGGGGCTCCAATTACATCTTCTTAAGGGCCGCAAATGGCCCCCAGGCATAACTGGTTTATCACAATCTGATGCTTAAAGCACCTCAAAGGTTAAAGGTTATTTTTTAAGTTGTCGTATAAAGTTGTTTATTCCAGCTACAACCATAAATGTACTATTTATATTTTCTTCCTCACACAGGAAATATTCATGTAATTAATTTGCACATGTCACACGTCGTCAACATATTATTTATCATTTTATTTTCCTCTCTCAAGGTTGCCATCAAGTCCATCCGCAAAGAGAAGATCAAGGACGAGCAGGACCTGGTCCACATCCGGCGAGAGATCGAGATCATGTCGTCGCTGTGCCATCCTCACATCATCACCATCTTCGAAGGTACGCTCGCCGCGGGACACGTGTCGCCGCCGATGGCGACACGAGACGGGGAAAAACGTGGAACCTGGAGATAGTGACTTGTTCCTGGAACGGGGGGCCTCTTGTGTCGGGGTGCATCGCTTGGTCACGCAAGTCTTTGTGAGGCTGACGCCGGGTTACATAAGCTCATCCTGCGCCCCTCGGGCAGCGTGACTTGGTCATCGGTCACTCTTCTCCAGCACCTCAGAGCTTGTTTGTTTGCAGCTCCGCCATTATGAGGCCTGAACGCATCATTAGAAGCTACAGACTTCACTTGCATCAGGGGCGGCCGAACCTTTTTAGAGGAGAGCAACATTTGATCGAGTGGAAACAAAAAAGCGGGGGGTCAAATATGAACCATCTAAATAAATGTATATTTTCAAAATAAAAGCTCCTGTATAATTAATATTCAAAACAGAAAAAAGATTTAAGAAATTGCCATTTAAGCTTTGGCACTGCTTTACATTTTGTTCTCTTTTTTTTTTTTTAAATCTCTGGTTAAGAACAACAGTTTGTGGTCGCATGATATTCTTTGACCCCACATTTAAGTTTCGGTGAGTTCATGCGGAGCAAGGGACTCCTTTTTTTTTTTTTTAATATCAAATGGTGAAGAAATAAAGATCATAAAGATTAGAATTTATATAACTTGTATACAATAACTTTATTGTTAAGGTGGATCAGATTTATAAAATAAAACGTCAGATAAAATTAGAAAAAAACGTCAAACAATTAAATATAAATCAACATTATCCTAAAACGTTCATTAAAAACTGCTGAAATACGCCCCCTACTGTCCGGAATTTTTGTCTACCATGATTGATAAAGGGACAAGGGTCAGATGATAACGTTCTATTCTGAAACACCATTTAGTTTCATCGCTCACTTGTATGGCTTCTGACTGCTTCTGTTCTCACGCAGAAAAAAACAACAAAAAAAACAACAGAAAAGACAAATCTATATTAAAAAAAAAAGACTAATTCACTAAAATAAATCGGCTTTAATTTTTGACTCTAGGGCATACTGTATTGTTTTATTGACGTTGTTTTAAGGTCTACAGCTTGAACTGATTAGACCTTAGAAATCTAACTAAAATGGTTAGCATTGAAAGAAATACACCTCGAAAATAATTCTAAAAAATATATATATTCATAAAGAAAAAGGTGAAATAAGTCCCTTGGCCGTCTTATGTCATTTCCCAGTGCTTAAATGAATGAAAGGGAAAAAAACATTTTGTCACAGTACAATGAACTTAAAGGTACCATCAAATTACAAATAAAAATCGAATTTGAAATAAAAAAATGTTGGTAATTGTTTGTGAAAACTGTTGATCCCTGAGATAAAGGCGTCTCATGCCCAGTGTGGTGTCGTTCCAGTGTTCGAGAACAAGGATAAGATCGTGATCGTGATGGAGTACGCGAGCCGCGGCGACCTGTACGACCACATCTGCGACAAGAAGAGGATCTCCGAGCGCGAGACCCGACACCTCTTCCGACAGATCGTGTCGGCCGTCCACTACTGCCACCAGGTGAGTCTCGTCCTCGGTGGAACCTGGCGTGAGAAGCGGTTGTTCTGCGTCGAACCGAGTGCCCCCCCCACCCCGCCCCAAAAGTTACATAATGCCATCAACCAGTGAACACGGACTGTGTGGACAAGCATAACCATTCAGTTCTGCCATGAGTTGGCATCGGGGCACCAGGCCAACACACACATATGCGAGAACCCGCACACTAATGAGTGTGTACGGGAACACAAAGACCGACACACACCTAATTAGCTGTTCCTGTACAACATTGTGTAACCGGGAAATTTGTTCTGAACAAAATGAGTTTGAATAATAATAAAATCAAGTATTTTCTCCTCGGTTGCTTTTCATGACGGGAAGCCTTTTTGTTTCCCGTTGGAATAAAAGTCCTCGACTAGATGTGTTGACCTGCATTTTTTTTTGGAGAATGGTTCTGCTCAAAGGCATTCCCCCCCGCAGAGTGGAGGACAATGAGGCGTAGCTGATGAACAGTGATCTGACCCGAACAAATGTTTCACATGTAGAGCAGCTTCAATCAGGATTATTGTTGAAGTAAACATTTCCTTCTTTTTTTCCCCCTCGACAGAATGGAATCGTTCACCGGGACCTGAAACTGGAGAATATTTTACTAGATGGCAGCGGAAATGTTAAGGTAAGAAAATCCCCCCCGGCTGGGAAGGAAACCTAAAGTAGATCATTCATGTGCTGATTCAGGAAGAGTAAAGATAAGATAAGATATTCCTTTATTCTAACACAAGTCTTGGTTCAACAAAAATAAGGCAGTTTTGGCATCTTGATGGCCACGTTTGGCAGGTTTTCAGTAGATCCTGAACACCAAAGGAGGTCCAAAGAACCTTGAGTAGATCACAATATTGAATGGTTTAAATTAAACTTTTTTTTTATTAAAATGTATTTTTTCAACCATTTACTTATTTTTTTTGAATATTTTTCTATATTTATAAGTAAGTAAGTAATTTTTATTTGTATAGCGCTTTTCCAGACCAGGGTCACAAAGCGCTTAAACAATCAAAACAATATTCAATAAAGTATATACTTTTAAGATCAAGATAAAACTGATAACACAACAGGAGTTCCAGAAAATCAAGGAAAAGCCTAAACAAATAAAAATGTCTTAAGATGTTTCATAAAGGAGTCAGTAGATCCATCAAGCTATAATTTTATAATATTAATAAGATAAAATAATTTAATTTGTAATCTTTTAAATCCAATATAAAAATGGTATAATTGTGCCACCGGACAATATCATTGCTTTGAAATCCGTCAAGATGATTGGACGCACCAGTTATTTCAACGTAGTCTCGTGATTTGCTGAAAGTTCAATAAAGTAGCTCAGTAGTTTTTGTTGGTATTGTCTGGTGGCTCTACTGTACCAATGTTTTTATATTAAATTGAAAAGGCTCCAGACAACATTTGAAATGTTAAATTCAAGTGTTCAATATTCTAATATCACGGATATACTTCCACGGCCTTTAGCATATTGCTGTATTATTCAACCACAGAATATGAGGTAGAATTATATTAAACTTTTGTAACCCAAGATGACTCTTACTTACTGAAAACATTACATTTTTTGTTGTCTTTGTGGTATGATGTAACTTTTCACATTTGGAACCTCTTTGTTTTTACTTAATAAATGTACAATAATAAATCTAACCCACTTGGAAAAAAGTTTGGAAACCCCTGTTTTAGCCAAATGAGACTTTTTAATGCTGTAACCTGAAGTCACCCTTGTGTAGCCACGAACAAGGTCGACAAGTGTTGTTTATTCAGTCGACTGAAACTGAAGAGCAAATTATTTGCATCGTGCTGAACATGTCATTGTGTAGAGACAAGGCTTTATTAAAATGTATGTAAATGTTCCTTTTAAACCTGCTTCTCCGACAACGACATTGTTGTTTTGCCGGATGATCTTTTGTCCGATCATCAGACGAGGACCGTTGACTCAGAGAGACGCTCTCTCTTGTTTCAGATCGCCGACTTCGGCCTCTCCAACCTCTACCACAGCGACGAATTCCTCCAAACCTTCTGCGGGAGTCCCTTGTACGCTTCTCCTGAGATCGTGAACGGGCGACCGTACCGTGGACCGGAGGTAGACACCTGGTCTCTGGGGGTCCTGCTGTACACCATGGTCCACGGCACCATGCCGTTCGACGGCATCAACCACAGGGCGCTTGTCCAGCAGATCAGCACGGGGAACTACCGGAAACCAAATAACCCCTCAGGTGGGTTTCTAGAACGCCTTGGCTCTATCTGAGGACTTGAAAGATAAGTTTGTCTCTTGTCGCCTTAGATGCATGTGGACTCATCCGCTGGATGCTGATGGTCAACCCTGAACGCCGGGCAACGGTCGAGGAGATCGCCGGACACTGGTGGCTGAACTGGGGGTACCAGCGCTCGCTGCTCGCCGAGACGAAGTCCGGCACGGGAGACGCGACCTCGACGCCAGCCGCGTCTTCGTGTCAACATCCGCCGGGACTAGCCAGCGTCGCCAACTGGCTGCGCCGGACCTCGAGGCCGCTGCTGGAGAACGGGTCCAAAATGCGCTGTCTGCTGCGCTCGCAGGGCGGCGGCGGCGGCGCCGACGTGGTTCGCCAACGCTCCTTGAGGAGGTCACGCAAGGAGAACAACGTGTCGCAGACCTTCCACGAAGGCGGCGCAGACGCCCGGCCCTCCAAAGGCATCTTAAAGAGACGCAACAGTGCCAAACAGAAGGTCGTGAGCGAAGTCCCGGACACTCAGAACATCTTGGGCTCGTCTGGACCTCGCACTACGGCGGCGATGCCTCGGAAAGGAATCCTGAAGAAGCCCGCGGAGCAAGAGTCCGGTTACTACTCGTCCTCTCCGGAGAACAGCGACTCGGGCTGGGCCCCGCCGGCCCAGGACTGTCCCTCTGCACCCACTCAAAGAAAAGGAATCCTGAAGCGGAACGGCAAATTCTCGTCCGACTGCCTACAGGAGTTTGGTTCTTTGGACCAACTTGCAGTTTCGTTGCCCAGAGGAGGCTCCAGGCTGAGACCCAACGGGGCCATTAGCGAGGACAGCATTCTTTCCTCCGAATCCTTCGACCAACTGGATCTGCCGGACCGCGTCGGACCTTCAAAGCATCTGGAGAAACCGGTCAAGGCGTCGATGAGAGCCTGCATATCGGCGGACAATCTGCTGGACATTCAAGAAGATCTGCTCGCAGACGGTCTGCAGAGGTCCTGGAAGTGCTACGAGGCCGGCGTGTCGGACAGTGCCTTCTCCATCTCGGACTGTGACAACGTCACGGAGAACTACAAACAGGCCGTGATGACCAGAGGCTCCTCTGGAAGGCCAGGGTCCACTAGTGCCTGAGGGTTTTTCTTTTTTAGCCCTACTGACCAAAGTGGATGTGAGAAACTCTAGTTCCTTGTTTCACTTACTTCAGGAAATTACGCAGCATCAAAATGGGAAACTGATTCATTAACAACAACAACATGCAATAAACTGATCTCAGGTTGAGCTCAGAGAGGGAGATGTTCCTAATGCACCAAACTACGAGTGCGAAAAGTTCATTATGACCCATAATTGACATCAACGATACCAAAAAACGTTTGTTTTTAATATGGCTAGACTTGAAGTGCCAAAAAGCTTTGCTGCTGCACAAATGACGTTTATTTGTTTGGCGTTGCATAATCGGCATGACTTGTAACCAGAATAACCTGTCAGTGAAGTCCTGGCCGCGGGTTGGCTTGTTATTTTAAAGTTAAATGCACATTTTTTTAATGGGTAAATTAGGGAAATGTCCTTATTAGCTGTACACATTAGTTCAGGTCGATTTTTTAATGTTTTGCAATTTATTTGGTTAAAGTTTTGTTCTCTATTGTTGAGCTGCAGAATTGTGAATGTAAACCAAAAAAAAACAAACATTTTTTTCCAGGTTTTGGGTGCTAAACGAAAGGCTTTTTTTGCACATTGTAACCTTTTAGTCACTCTTGCGTGGCAGCCTTTGAACTCGGTCAACAATCGAAAGCCTGAAAGTGCCTGTCGTCGTTTTATCAGTCAACCGAAACTGACGAGCAAATATTTTTTATTATCCTTATAAAACACTGTTGAACTTGGAACAAGAAGGAGGTTTGAACTGGTACTCAGTCAAAACCTGTCGTGACACAAATCACAAGACTTTTCATTTCCCCGGAGCCAAAGGATTGTTTAAAGATTTGCATGTTTTTTTTTTCGTGGTGAGCTTTTTTTCTTTTTCGTGAAAAATACCAAAGTTACAGGATTTATTCCTGACTTGTGTGAACTTCTGCCATGACCTGGCTGACATTAAAACAATGCTCTTCACGCCTGCTCTGATTCTTTCTACGACTGTTACGTGACATAAAAACACTTTTTACACTATAAACATTTGAACCAGTAACTGTGTCTTAGCTTCCTTTAGCTAATAAAGATACATTTTCTCAACAAGAACAAACTTCTCTCCTCCTAGAACAGTGTTCATTCGGGAGTTTGGTCAGAGTTGATCTCTGAGTCAAGGGTTGCAAGCGGAGCAGGTGAAGGAAGGCTGGCGTCCAACACGATTTTGAGTCGTTCATAACAGCTGACGATCGTTTCCTGATCAGGTTTGGATGGAAAGAAAACCAAAAGATCAACGACTCCTGCCCCAGTTTCTTATTTTATAACACATGAGGCGTCTGAAGCCAAAAGGTCAGCGGCTGTAGGAGATGTAAAACGATGGTAAAACGATGGTGAAACATTAGCTCTTACCAGATCATTGACCAGAAGGTCGGCGAGAAGCTTCATCAAGGTCTCAGAGGAGGTGTTGGGATCCACCCTCAGCTTCTCCACCGCAGCACTTACACAAGCACAGGCCACAGTGGAGGGCAGGAACCTCCACAACTGCTCGTCTGTTCAACAGATGATCCAAATGTCAAACTTATTTCTTATTTTATTTTTCTGTACAGTAATAAACCACAGTGCACAATAGTGCAGCGACGTGATGAGCTCTTGGTTGTCGACAGCAAATAATAGAAAGTTTATGAATTATTTTCATAATCTCATTTTTCACACATATACAGTTCAGATCCAGTTTGAAAGTCACAAATGTTTACTCATACATAATGAATGAAATGTATGGAAGTATATGTATGTATGTATGTTGAAACTTTGATGATTTTTTTTTTTTACTAAATGTTGTTTTTAAACATTTAATTATTAATGTATAACAATTGTTGAATAATTGAATTCAATCATTTCTATATTTACATGTTAATATATCATCTGGTGGCACAGTAAAAATAAAACGTACTGTTATACCAACGCTTATTTTATTTTTTATTTTTTAAAGGGTTAGAATTTATGTAAAATATTAAGCATGTGAGCTTTATTGACAAAATATATCAAACCACTAAGAATATCAAACTGTGTAAAATAATTTAATTTTGAAGAATTATAATTTTTGATCCCATTATTATTCCAATTGAGCTTTCAATATTAAAATATTTTTAATAAAGAATGATTGAATTTAATGAATTAAAAATAATGAATGTGTTGAAAAAAAACATTCAATATTCTGATGGCATTGATGTACTTCCATAGAAATGACAATATAAATACTTACAATTATAAATCATTAACACTATGTATTATTCTTCAAGTTATAACCTCAATTCAATTTGAATTCATGGAATATAAATGAGAATTTGAAAAACATTCTCAAAATCTATTTGGAATTTTGCACAATAAGGTAAGATACTGACCGACTAAATCCTTATTATGTCATCAACACTATACATGTCATTACTTGATAAAAGTGTGTCGTGTGTGTAATAAAAAATAGGGGGAATGACATTTAAGATGATAAAGATCTGATCATGTTCATAGATACTAATGTACGGTTACATAACAAAGTACAAACTTTGTACGACCGCTGTTCTCTGTGACATAAATATTCAGGTAAACATTAATATACTTTCTTTATCTTCTGTTAAGATGATGATAAAACTGTTAAGTATGTGTTAATCACACACAGACCCAGATCTCTCTCATGGAGGGCGGAGGGAACTCATTGTTCAGCTTCTATTCAACGCAGGAACGCTTCGGTTTGTTTCCCAAACGCGACACTGCAGAGACACCGACTGGTGTCGACCCGTCCAGACACACCTTCACACACAAAGACAAGTCCTCGGACTCATGACACACGAGCAGGGCTGCCCGAGGCCAGAGAAGTGCGACAATAAAAAGCCACTCAATCCGTCCTCAGCCGCCCGTCTGAATGGAGTCTTGAACTTTATGGACTTTTAATGAGTCCGTCCTGCACAGACGGTGACCCGCCGCCTCAGGCAGCTTCACGGAGATTCGTGGGAAATCAGCCAGATGAATGCTGGACGTGGTCTTTCACGGCAGACAATACGGGATTACACAAACTCAGGCCTCCTAGAGAAGTGCTGACACATGGCTATCTAAAGTCATCCAGGCTCGGTGACCTTTGTGGGGGAAAAAATCACTACCGGGAATCGAACCAAAAGGGCCAGTGGTGTGAGGCAGACACAGCAACAGGTGTTTTCTGCCCAGAGATGTTGACCTTTAGTATTTTTTTCTGTTACTGTAAGTACATTCAAAACTTTATTGACACTACACGGTCACAAAAGTGATGTTGGTGAAGCTCCAGCTGTGGTTAAACTAATGGTTTTCTTTCTTAGTCATTAGTAAGAGCGGGTATTGGCAAGAATCTGGCGATACGATATGTATCAAAATTCCAGGGCAATACAATACAGGGCTATACAATATATTGCGATACTGTAGGAACAAGAATATATTTGTAGTATTGTCGAGTACTTAACTCTGGTGTCGCAACATGACTCTTGACGAAGTCGTAACTCCTTTCATTTATTTTGAAACTTAAATATGCTTTAAAATCTGCTGGAGTCGACTGTATCCTCTCATCCTCAGTCATCACCAGGATTTCGTTCTTCCTTAAACTGTGAGGCCTCAATACTGCATCTAGAGGTCTAGAGTTTAATTCCAAAAGAAAAATGAGGTGAAACACAGTGAATATTTCATTTATTTATTCAATTTCCTGATTCCAGATTCTTCGGGCGAGAGGCAGGGGACACCCTGGACAGGCTGCCAGACTGTCGCAGGGCACACAAAGACATACAACCATTCACACACTCTCACATCTACAGACTTCTTACCCAAGTTTCCATTCAACCTGTGTATGTAACTGTGGGAGGAAACTGGAGCAGTGAATATTTGTTTATTGTAAATAAAAAATTGAATTATTTTATTTTCCACACACTTAATAATTCCACACAAATAATTATAAGGTAAGGTAAGGTAAGGTAAAACTTTATTGATTTAACTTGTTTTTTTTTCCAATAGCCAATACATACAGCAATTTTTTATTAAAAAAATAAATCAAAATAAAATAAGAACAAGAATCAATGCTATGATTATGAATACGGTATCAGTATACGGTATCATGAAAAATAATTATTATTTTATTTTATATAATTATTTTATTTTAAGGTCCGCCCATTTAGTCGGAAAATTTTCATTTGGATCAACCAGTTGTCAATCAAAACAGCTGGAGTTTAGAAGATGACTGGATTAAACAAATGAAATGTTGTGAAGAGGTGCAGTCAGATGTTCATCATGGATGGATGTGTTAGTGCACGCATGTCTGTTATGAATTTTAAGTGTTTCAACGTCTCCAAATGGTATTTTACTTTGTATTCAAGGGATCCACCTTAACTTTAAACCATCATTTCCTGTCTGTACCTTCATTTCACCATCAGAGCCACGACATGACGTGGATGAAATAGACGGTGTCTCTGACCAGACTCCGGATAAAACGTATAGAAAAAAAGACGACACTCTCTATATACTCTGTATATAAGCGTCTGTAACCTAATGTCCTCGCTGTGACCACGGACTCACCCATGGCTGCAACGGCGATGTAGCAGTGAACGTGTCTGCGCACGTCTGAAACCTGATGGGCCGGAATACACGGGAGAAGCTGAAGAACTGGCTCCAGGAAGTCAGACGGAACCACTGAGGCCAGACGCCAATCCAAAGTGGACACCACTGACATCTCCCACTGCTGCAAAATATTGCAGAAATGCATAAGTACTGTATATACAATATTACTTAATCATTGTAAGTAATAACACATATGTTTAAAAGTTCTTCTTTAAAATAAAGCCCTGCTTTATTCTGCAGATATTTGTCTGTGAATGAAAAGTCACTGTTCAGATTGTTATAATAAATGACAATAATTACTTCAAATCTGTTTGACAGTGAAAAACACAATTATACAATTAACACAATTATAAAACCAGCTTTTGAGTTCACGTAAATCATATATTGCACTATTTTGTATCCCACCCTAAAATATATACAGTATATATATATACTTAAAGTACAAAAAACCTGACTTTGAATTCTATAAAGACCAGAAGTGGAATTTAAATGTGTGGTCAAAATGGGTTGATCAAGTTGAATGTATGGAAGCAGATTTGTTGTTTTATTATTCAATAAAAAAATAGTTGCTTCAATCAATTAAAAGTTGCTTTAATCAAAATAAATATCATCAATAAAAAAAAAAACACTTAAAATAAAGAAAAAAGCTTCATTGTACAAAAACTATTTTATTACACAAAAAAGTATTTGAACACTTTGTTTTGATTGAAACTGTTATTTTAATTGAGGCAACCTTTCTTGTGTTTACTTTTTTATTTTGTTGGAGAAACTTTTTTTTTTTACTGGAATTTCTATTTTGATTTTTATTGAAGCAACTTATTTTGACTGAAAATGTTTTCTTTAACCTTTGATTCAATGAAAAACAAAAAGACAAATCTACCTGACAAAGAGTGTTTATCACTTTCTTTTGATTTAAACCGTTTTATTTTATTGAAGCAACTACTCTTAATAAAAACTGTATTTTTGGATTAAAGGCACTTTTTAAAACGAAATGAAGAAAAGAAAAAAAAATGTTCTTTTTATATTGAAGAAACTTTTATTTTTAATAGGAGCCACACATTTTGGGTTGAAATTATATTATTTAATTTGATCTACTTTGTTTATTTAATAATAAAAAGCAAATCTATCTATATAACATTTTTTTTATTATTATTTGAAGCAACTTTTTCTTTGATTCAAGCAACTTTCTTAATTTGTTGTTCAGCTTCTCCTTGATTTTCTGGAACTCCTGTTGTGTTATCAGTTTTATCTTGACCTTTAAAATATATACTTTATTGAATATTGTTTTGATCGTTTAAGCGCTTTGTGACCCTGGTCTGGAAAAGCGCTCTACAAATAAAAATGACTTACTTACTTATTAAAGAAAACTTCCTCTTGATTAAAGCAACTTTTTAAATGGAATAACAAACCAAACTCCCTCCATATAAATGTGACATCCACGAGTGTTTATATTCACCAGGATGTCTGCCACAGACGTGGAGTGATCCGAGTAGATGCTCAGACTCTCGGCAGTGATGGACACAGTTTCTCTCATCTTTGAAGCCAGAAACAAACACACCGTCGCTAGAACCTGCAGGCTGGAGTTCTCTGTGGCACACCTGCCCAGGTAACTGTCCAGGCACTGGACCGCCAGAGGGAAGACCTCCTGCTCACACCTCTGGTCCTCGCACACCTGCACAGAAGGAACACCTGAGGTGTTAAAATAAATAAAATAAAGTCCTGATCTTCTTCTTCTCACCTGGAACATCCACTCCACGGTGACCTTCCTCGCAAACGGCTGGATGCTGGTCTGGATGTTGCCGTTCTGAGTCCATGCCTTGCAGCTCATCTCCTGGGCCTTCAGGTTAGGAAGAACTCTTGGGTCATTGATAATAACTGGGTCAAGACAGGCCCGTTTGGCTTTTAATACTATTTCTCCAGAGAGAAAATCTTCTTTCTTATAAAGATCCATTCTATGAGCTCGACTATCTGGATGCTAACTATTCACAAGCTAGCAGTTTTTTAGTCCAAATAAATTAAACTTCTAACCTGCACTTGACAACAGGTGGAAGGTTGAAGAGAAACCTTGTTAAAATGTAAAATACAACACTGTTGTAAAATAAGAAAAATATGTAAAAAATATGAGTTGACAAAAGTTCCGAGTGTCGCAGGTTTTAAACATAGTTCACCTGCGACGCTTGCTAACGTTAGCATGTTAGCTAGCAACGATTTTTCGATCGCTTATTTAAAATGAAAAACAAGTCAGATTTTAACTACATATTTATTCTCGATACTTGAAACTTAATTACATTTTTATTTAAAAACCTCGATTATTGAATAAAACCAATAGAAAATAATTTAATAAAACTCCTGTAACTTTATTGAAGTGAAGCTCATAGACATGAACAAAACATCTTTATTAAGATTTGCAATTTTATAAATAATACATCTTATGAATGTGTGTACCATATGAATACACGTGATATATTTTACTGGAATATACAGAAAGTGTTGAAAAAAAATGTATTTGTTAATTGTAATTATTAATAAACTATTTTTGGCTTTTTTCTATTTAAAAAGGACTTGTTTTTATTTAGCTATACTGTAAATATTGTTTAGTATTCCATAGTTCTACATATAACACATTTAAGATGAAACTAATGAAACATTTTAAAATATTAAAATGTTTTTTTAAAGGAGGCTATAATCCAAATATGACAAATGGTCTCTTTTTAAAACATATTTTTATAACATTTCTTTATATCGAGAGAAGCACAGAAACACACGTTTTAATCAAAAACCAATCCGAAAAAAAAAGTGTTTAATTAAACGAAAGTCTCAGTCCATTCCAACCGTGACAGGAAGAGCAATTTCCAGATCTCTGGACTCAGAGTTCTGCAGTTCTCTGCGGATCTCTGCAGAGATGGGCGGGTGCGATTGTATCTTGATCAGCTCCAACAGCGCCGTCTTCTGCTCGGACGCCAGGTCGGCTTTGTAGCGCTGAGCCATGGTCAGCAAGCTCTGATGCCACAGAACAGGAAGCTCGCGCTTCTCGTTGCGGAAGGCCAGGAAGTGAGCCACCAAGGCGTCGAGCACACGGAAGGGCAGGGCGTACTTCTTGTCCAGCAGGAGGCGAAGGAAAATGCTGTTGGCACCGTTGTACTCCATCTCTGCCAACTTAAGCATGGCGGCGCTGAAAGATACGATCGCTCGGTTACACAACCTCCGCATACCTTTTTCACCAGACAAAAGGACATCGATGACGTCGATTATCGGAATCGGATTATATCACAAGCCTCACCTGGAGTGGAGGACGGGAATCGAGCACTTCGTGAGAATGCTTCCGATGATGATGGCTTCTCTCAGGGTGCAGGTGCCCGACTCGCACAGTGGGATTAAAATACCTAGTTATCAAGAAAAGATAAATCAGACTCAAACGACAGCAAGTTTAGACATTAATTGTGTTTACTTTTTGTCTTGATACAATTGAATTGGCAAATAAATTATCTTTTCATCCGATTCTGGTGAAATTCTATTTAGATTTCGGGGGTTTTAAAAAGGTAAATGTTTAAAGAATGGGGCAGAAAATGATTTATGTAGATTGTTAAAAGATACCAAAGTAGTTTTATACTGAAAAATGGAATTCTTTCAAGTAAGTACTTTTCATTGTAAACTGTCTAATATAGCTTTTTTTTTTCTTTTTAACCCCACAAGATTAATTCTGCCTTAAAATAGTAGTAACCTCTAGATTCCTTACATTACATTATCAAATCAACACAAAAGAAACAAACATATTAAAATCATCAGATCCAGTCTAAGTTACCCTCATTTTCTTTCTGTACAACACTGCCCCCCAGCGGTCACGACGCAAATTGTAATGTAAAATGTGGGTCAAACTGCGTTTTCAACGCTGCACTAGATAATATTTTAAATATTTGTTTCTGGCAGCGACCACTGAAAAGTTGTATTCGGTAACCGAAGGAAACTGTCAGTATGTTAATTTGATTAGAAGAAGAGAAAAACTATTTTCCGTCCAGGAAGTTTCTGATCTTGATTTACATAAAATCCAGCCAATCACTGAAGCCACCACGCAAAATTAACCAATCAGAACATGAGGCGGGTCTATCTGTCAGTTTAACAGCTCTATTCACGCATATAGAAACAACAGAGGATTAATGAGTCATTGTAACTCAACAAGAATATCATACTGCTGCCAACATGTAAACTCATGAGCGGCACTTTAATCTGGAAAGTTATCGCTAAACTGTGCGGCAAATTCCCCAAATGCCGTTCAGAAGTAGGAAATAAACGTCAGGCTTTTAAATTTAGAGCATCAGTGCAACCGTCTGTTGTCATTATCACAGTGATTCTCTTTTTTATCACGCAGTAATTAATTCATTTTTGACATATCTATTGATTGTTTAAAACAAATTAAGATTGTCAGCGTACACATAGGTTTTAAATCATTGAAAATGACCGGTTTTAATATTATTTAACAAGATAATAAACAAAAAATACATTTCATATCGAGAAATCGATCATTCAAACATAATATTTTAGCAGTAAATAATAAATTCAATTGTCAAAGATGATGTTTATGATGCTACAAATCAATAATTTCATTAAATTTAATGACTGCCATAGATCTCCTCTAGAAAATGTGGACTTTTAACCCAGAAATATCATAACAATTCCTTTTAGACTTTTGGAAAAATGAATAGTTAATATAGTTAATATCCACGTAAATCTCACTCTTATATTTCTGCTGTGACCCACTATAATCACAGAGACGGTACCTTTGAACCAGGCTCCTGGTTTGAACAAGGCTTTCTTGAGGGCCTGGTAAAGATGATAGTTGAGGCGTTTGTACTCGGCAATATCATCTCGCACTCGGGGCAGCAGCACCAGGTTGTAGAAGCGTTGAGCCATTCGCTCTTTAAGATTCGATGAGAAGATTCTGAACAAAGAAAAAAAGAAAAAGAAAAATAGTAAAGTGAGTTATTTAGTATTCTAGGAGACAGGTGACCACACAAGTCCAACCAATAACAGCTCATCATTAGGGAAACACAGATCCGACTTCTATGGTCCCGATACCCGGGCTTTGAAGTATCGACCAATACCAATGTCGGTGTTCAAATATTACTGTGAGATACCACTTGTCATGCTTTTAATAAAAAAATAACTATATATATATACAGTATGTACGGAAGTACAAAAAATATTATTTAGTTAAATTTGGTGTTTGTGAATATAGAGAAAACACATTAAATTATGACTATGTTTAACCTTTAACCTGCAAAAAAATGAAGGCCTGTGTAACAATATACTTAAATGTAACATTTATTTATACAAATTTATTTACAAGAGGGTTGTTCTAAATATTCAACAATGTAATGTAAACTAATTTTAAAAAACATGTAAGTAAGTAAGTAATTTGTATTTATATAGCGCTTTTCCAGACCAGGGTCACAAAGCGCTTAAACAATCAAAACAATACTCAATAAAATATATACTTTGTAAAACTGTTTATCTACTGCAAATAAATTTGTCCACTTTCTATTATTATTTTTGAGGCTTTCATTTGCTCTCATCTCCGCTGAACAGCAAAGTTTACATCTTTGCTTCATCCGTCTTTTTCTTGTTTATTCGAACTGCTCATTCCTTTGCATGATGGTTCTCAAGGTGCTAAATTAAGCGAGTGAAAATATAAACGTGCAGACCGGACTCACCGTGTTGCTTGGTACATCGCAGCTGCAGTCCAGGTCTCAGGCTCAGTCAGATAAAGCACCTGCTCCCAGTTTGATAAAGCGGGTATGATTTTAAAAGCTTTGGGCAATTTGCCACTGCGATACTTGGACAGAACCTACACAACAAAAGTCAATATTTAGAAGAGAGTAATGCAAAAGTATGATAGACACAACACGAACGACACTAGAGCTTTTGAGAATAAACACCTTATTGACGCCTCTGTAGACTTCGACAACCCTCGGGTCGAGCTGCGCAGCTGGAAGGCCGGAAACCTCCGACATCACCGTCCCAACTTCCGTCTGTTTCTCCGTTATCTTCTCCATGATAATGTCCGCTAAGGTTCGTCTGCAGACAGCGTGAAGGAGAACATTGAAGCGTGATGCTCATTCACTTACACGTGTGGTTGCTCCATCATACCTCATAGGAGGGTTCTTATTCATAAACATCTCAATGGCTTTTTCATCATCGGGATCGATGACAATCTCCGCTTCACACCCAACATCCCCGTCCGACGTTCCCGCCTCACCCAGAGTTGGCCACTCCTCGTCGGAATCTTCATCCTGCGTGGCAGGGCCTATGAATGCAGGAGCACAATATTTAGTAGGAAAATATCAATACACTTCAACATTTTCACGTTCTTATTTATGATACTGTGATATTGATATAGCTCTGTATCGATTTTTGACTAAAGATTTACATGCAAATATTAACGACTGAATTTTAACAGCAAAAAAATAAAATAATTTGTGTGCATTTTATATATTTGTAAATCCTGTAAAAAAAACAACTTGTATTTCTTCTCTTGTGAAATAAAAACGCACTGTAGTTTCTCTGTCGTCTCCATCATTGTTTGTTTACTATGCCATGACAGTTTTGCTACAATTAAATTCTTTAATAAAAAACTTAATACAGTATATAGTTGTTATAAGTAATATATTGTTGTTTTCCACGTATCATGATACGGATCGTATTGTCAGATTCTTGCCAATACATACCTGTAATATTTAGATAACAGATAAAGATAACATTTTGTCTGTGCATTACATGAAATACTTGAATGCTGGTGTCAAAAAGTGCACGGTTATGATGAGCAAGGACATACACTTTAAAATATTATTAATATAAATAAATCAGCATTGCATTAATCTTGTTTTAAGGATTATATTGATTGAAACAATTCTCCAGAGGGGTCAATAAAGTTTATCTATTTATCTAAGACAAATAGTAATATATAGAGATAATTAAAAACGATATATTGGAATTTATACGTAAATAGTTCAACACAACTTACCAATAATAGACAAAAAATACATTCAATTATGTGAACAATGTGTTTAGATTTTCAAGTATTTCGAAGGGAGACATAATCACAAACACTACTGTAGTATTTAAATAAGTTACCAAGAACAGTGACGGGTGTCTTCTTCTTCTCTGGTGCCAGTCCATATTCTGTTTGAAGCTCCTCTTGTTGGATTCTGGCCTGTTGTAAGATCTTCCGAGACAGTCGCTCGTCCACGTACTTGTCTTCATTCTCAGCCCGGGAGTCTCGAGTCTTCACCCGGCCTTTCGATCGCACCGTGTCCGCCTGGAGGATCTGGTCCGCGAGCCCCACCGCTGGTCCTCCGCCCTTCTCTGCACCTGTCCCCTTGGACTTCTTTACCTTCGGCATCACTGCAGATAGTTTGTTGTTGTTCTGTATAGTTTCATTCGCTGATGGAGTTTAATCCGAGTCTGTAAACAGCCTGTCCTACACGTGGGACACGGCTCTCCGGAAGTGACGTAATACGTACTAGTTGGTCGTAGTTTCGCTTTTGACCAGACAAACGAGAGCTGACATATTTAATTATTTTATATTGTATTTTTCTTCACCTGTGTATATATGAGATATATTGGGTTTTTTTTATCTAAAAGTTTGGAATGTATTACCAGAACGGAAGTATAACCATGACCCGGATGTGTCAAGCCATTGGCTCTAGCGTGAACCACTTGAAGAAGGCTTGAAAACGTATGTCTAATTATAGAACTATAACGTTTTTTTATACGTGTTATTGTGTTTGTTTGTTGGTTTTTTTTTTATACATTTTGTGTTTGCATATACAACCAAAAATGCAAATCGATGCATTGTAGATGTTAAATTGGTTTTGATTTAAACTTCTGTACGTATTTAAAAAATAGTTTATGGGGAAAACATAATTTATTTGTATTAATATGTATAAAATGTGCTTTTATAATATTCAAGAAATAAAAATAATGAACAGGTTTCAAAATTACGATTTAAAAAAAAAGATTGTCGATGGTAATTTTTCGACCTTATCATCTGGTACGATAATTGTATATAACTATTGGAAGAACAAAATTATAGCGTATCAATATAATTTTTATTTATTTGGTTAATAAGTTTTGCATTTTAAATAAATCGTAGATATTTCCGTCCTGACGTCATCAGCTAAGCGCCGCTTAGGTCGAAGATTCGGTTGTTACGGTGTAGGTACAATTTCGGTCCCCCCTACAATATCGGTCCCCCCACTTCCTACGTGATGACGTCACACGCGTCATATGCGAACGTCTCTTTAAAATATTTTTTATGGGTTAAAATAACGTCAACAGAAGGTTTAAATGATACTTTTAACCACACATAAAACATTTATATTGACAAAAAGACGATGTTCGTCAACATAATCACTTTCCGTTCTTTCATTTCCTGGTCTGACGACACACGTGACTTTGAGACCAACGGAAGGGTCCGCGCTACATGTGACGAAGCCGCTGATTGGCTGAAGCTGTTTTACTAATAATAAAGCACAACTGTACAATTAAATAAAAATCATTAGAGTTCCGAAATAATTCGCTTTTCAAAAAAAGAAAAGTTAGAATATTCCCCTTTCAATAACTTGTCTGTAGTTCGGATCATAAACACCTCAGTAATTATTTAGGTTTAGATTTTTTTTAAATCAATTAAATCAATTATTAAATGTACATATGCCCACTTTATTGAACGAGTCATTTTTTTAAATTGTCATATTTGTATAATGTATGCACTACAAAAAAAAATCGTGTTTTTTTAACACTACTGGCAAAAAAACATTTTCTAATTTTCACACTATTGAGATTTGTTCTCTTCATAATACTGTTGGAATATAATATATATATATATATATATATATATATATATATATATATATATATATATATATATTCACATATACATTTAATAATTGATTTAATTGATTTAAAAAAAATCGAAACCTAAATAATTACTGAGGTGTTTATGATCCGAACTACAGACAAGTTATTGAAAGGGGAATATTCTAACTTTTCTTTTTTTGAAAAGCGAATTATTTCGGAACTCTAATGATTTTTATTTAATTGTACAGTTGTGCTTTATTATTAGTAAAACAGCTTCAGCCAATCAGCGGCTTCGTCACATGTAGCGCGGACCCTTCCGTTGGTCTCAAAGTCACGTGTGTCGTCAGACCAGGAAATGAAAGAACGGAAAGTGATTATGTTGACGAACATCGTCTTTTTGTCAATATAAATGTTTTATGTGTGGTTAAAAGTATCATGTAAACCTTCTGTTGACGTTATTTTAACCCATAAAAAATATTTTAAAGAGACGTTCGCATATGACGCGTGTGACGTCATCACGTAGGAAGTGGGGGGACCGATATTGTAGGGGGGACCGAAATTGTACCTACAACGGCGCCACTGAAACAAACACAAATGGGAGTCACTTGGTAAGAATCCATTGTTTGTTTATAGTGCAAAAACGTTTGGTGTTTTTTTAAGAAATATATGTTCAGTTTAAAGTTCCCGTACAAGCATTATTAAGTAAATTATCCTGTACAATAGTGTGTTTGTTGCCCAGAGTTGTGTCGCTAATAGCATGAAGAAATGTGTTGTGAAAGTTCACGATATTATTTGTCGAACAGTGTGTGTCAGGTACCGGGGTCAGAGGGCAAGAGTGTCCAACAGTCGGTCGACCTCCTGCACAAGAAGCTGGAGCAGCTCGGTGCCGTGAAGCAAGGCAACTTCTGCGTGGACTGCGAGACATACCACGCCACTGGAAATGTCCCCGGTAATGAATTAATTGTCTCCCCTTTTTTACCTTCTTTTAACGCTATACATGCATTTTTTGGTAAGGGACTAGTTTCTCTCAATGCCAGTGAGAATTTTAACATTTTTCTTTTAAACTTAATGTTTATTTAGCATGTTCATGTGGTCTTGTCTTCTGATAAAATCAGTCCTTTTTTCTTTGAAGCTTGTTTAAAAAGATAAGTAGAATAAAGTAGATTATTGTATGGATTTCTGATGTGCACTTTTATCATTTGTTTAAACACACTGGAAGCGGTTCAATTTTAATACAAAAAAAATCACATTAAAACTGAAATGTACACTAATTCTTTAGAAAAGCTCCGTCAAAATAAAGTAATTTTCCCACAATCATAAAAATAACTCTTCATATTTATGCATAAGAGACTAAGTTATACTATGTTGTATACCATGTTATTGCTTAAACCTTATTTATGTAAATTTAATGTAAAAATATTGATTAATAAAACTTGAAATCTGGGAACTTTTAGTCTTGATACTTGCAAAATACCATGTGCTCCGGAACCTCCAAACCTGGATTCCGTTAAAAAAAAGTATACCAATTGATGTAGTGTTTAATCAAACTGTTACCTATAGTATATACAATAATTTCCTGCTATATATGGCTTCCTTCCTTTATAGTCCCTCAATTTAAGGAAGTACAATTTAACATTTTGATTTATAATCTGTTTAATGGTAGACTTAATTTTGATCAGTCAGTGCATTTACAATTCAGTTACAATGTTCTGACACTGGGGGCGCCAGAAACACTTTGTTCAATCTAACATATTGCTGCTTTAACACCTGAGCTGCTCTTATTATCCCGTTACTTGTTCTGGTCTAATATATATTTTAAATCACAGGCCAGCCTACCAAACTCCTCTATGTCATGCACAACTCTGAAACGCCGCTGAGCTGCATGGCGATGTTCGAAGGAGGACCCTGCCTGGTGTCGGATGCAAACTTTGACGTCCTCATGGTCAAACTGAAAAGTCATTTTCAGAATGCGAAAGCCCACAAGGTGGAGTGTCGAGGTACACGATACCGCTACTGTGACTTTTTAATTAAAGTCGGAACGGTAACGATGAGCGGCAGTGCGAGAGGAATAACCGTAGAGGTAATCGCGTGAACTCAACTCTTTACATTAACTATCAAAACACATGTCTTCATACACCGATGCTCTGTTTTCAGGTGGAGTACTGTCCCTGCATTGTCCCGGGCGACTGCTGGAATCTCATAAAGGAATTCATGCAGACTTTTCTCGGCACCAACGTTCCAGAATTGCCGTCTGTGTTCAGCTCGAAACCCGAAGGGCTTTTTGCACCGGCAGACTGTGTCGACACAATGACTCAGTATTTGGAACTGTTCAACAAACTTCGTAAAATGCAAGTCCAGAGTAGCATGACACGCTGATTTTGTTTCTGCTTGTTCCGGTCCAACTGTCTTTTATGGAAGCAACTTGTATGAATCTTCTTTTTTTACATCGTGTATTAAAAATGTATCTCTGATTTATTCGTACTTGACCATTTAAGTTGTTTTATGAATCACATTATTTTTAATAATATATTTAAAAAAAATAGGGGTGATAATAATTTGAAGAAATGGCAGCACTAACTAATGTGCTCATGTTTGTGATTCATTTGTGCCTTAGAGAGAAAATTATTGTTTACTTATTTCAATTTCTACTCGCCCTCATGTCAACTAAGGGTTGGTATACATTTTAGAGTAATCTGTTTTCTCTTTGAAGTTACACAGGGTCCATATGTCCACATGATGCAGTGATATAGAAACTGTATATAGATGCAGCGAGAATTCTGACCCCCTCAAGTAGAAGAACTCACATTTTTCCGATCCTTAAAACTCTTCACTGGCTTCCAGTTTCTTTCAGGATCAACTTTAAAATTCTGGTTCTTACTTCCAGATCTATTCATGGTCAGGCTCCTCCTTACATCACTGATCTGATCCAGCCTTACATCCCAGTTCGGGCTCTGAGGTCTGTGGATCAGAATCTACTGATGGTAAGTAATTCATTTGTATTTATATTGTGCTTTTCCAGACCAGGGTCACAAAGCGCTTGCCTTAAACAATCAAAACGATACTCACTAAAATATATACTTTAAAGGTCGAGATAAAACTGAGAACAACACAGGAGTTCCACAAGGTTCAGGACCAGAGGAGAGAAATCCTTCCAGGCTGTTGCTCCTAAGCTTTGGAACGATCTTCCTCTCTCTCTGTGTTTGATGATCTACTGACTCCTTCAAGAAACATCTTAAGACATTTTTATTTGTGCAGGATTTTTCCTTGAAAATTGAAAACTCCTGTGTTGTTCTCTGTGTTATCTTGACCTTTTAAGTATATACAGTATTTTATTGAGTATTGTTTAAGCGCTTTGTGACCCTGGTCTGGAGAAGTTCTCTATGAATATAAATTACTTACTTACATGATGGTTGTTGTTTTTTTGTCAGAAAAGACAGACCAAATACCTCTATTTTGCTCTGTTACTAACAAAAAAATGGTTAAATAAGTCTATATTTTAGTCTTGTTTATTGTGGGTAACCGACACTTGGATTTTTGGGTCAAAGAAATTGAACTGTTATATACTGTAGATACGCACTTCTGCCTTAAACTCCAAGAAGACAGGATAACCATGACAGTTCTCCTAACCCTGAGCTGAAATGAGGGTCAGTAGACGGTGAGAAAACTTTAAATCCCTTTAACTTTCAGCAAAAAAACCAGCAAAAAAAAGCTCCTTTTAATCATAGGATGCTGTCTCAAATGTTTTATTACAGGACCAGAGGAGAGAAATCCTTCCAGACTGTTGCTCCTAAGCTTTGGAACGATCTTCCTCTCTCTTTGCACTTGATGGTTGGAATGAAGCTGGACTCACTGGTGACAGTTGCTGAGAGGAGATCACAGGTGCAAAACAAATAGACTCAAGGACTCATTCATTCCTCGGGCTATTCAATTATAGTGAGTCATCAAAGTTTTACCTTACCTTACCTTATGGGGTCTACTGACTCTTTCAAGAAACATCTTTATTTGTGAGACTGTTTTATTTGTTCAGGCTTTTCCTTGATTTTCTGGAACTCCTGTTGTGTTCTCAGTTTTATCTTGACCTTTAAAGTATATACTTTATTGAATATTGTTTTGATTGTTTAAGCGCTTTGTGACCCTGGTCTGGAAAAGCGATATATAAATATAAATTACTTACTTACATGATGGTTGTTGTTTTTTTTTGTCCAAAAAGACAGACCAAATACCTCTATACTGCTCATCTGCAATGTCTCTTGTATTGAAGCCTCGATGTTAGATATTGTTCCTAAAAAATAAAAAAGGGTTAAATAAGTCTAAATTTGAGTCTTGTTTGTTGGGTAAAAGACACTTGGATTTTTGGGGAGAAGAGAAATTGAGCCCTTTTTGCAACTGTTGTCTAGACATGCACTCCTTAAAACTCTTCCCTGGCTTCCAGTTTCTTTCAGGATCAACTTTAAAATTCTGGTTCTTACTTTCAGATCTATTCATGGTCAGGCTCCTCCTTACATCAGTGATCTGATCCAGCCTTACACCCCAGCTCGGGCTCTGGGGTCTGTGGATCAGAATCTACTTATGGTTCCTGAACACGGTTCAGGACCAGAGGAGAGAAATCTTTTCAGGCTGTTGCTCCTAATCTTTGGAACGATCTTCCTCTCTCTTTGCGCTTGATGGATCTACTGACTCCTCTAAGAAACATCTTAAGACGTTTTTATTTGTTCAGGCTTTTTCTTGATTATCTGGAACTCCTGTTGTGTTATCAGTTTTATCTTGATCTTTAAAATATATACTTTATTGAATATTGTTTTGATTGTTTAAGTGCTTTGTGACCCTGGTCTGGAAAAGCACTATACAAATAAAAATGACTTACTTCTGCCTTAAACTCCAAGAAGACCAGGATAACCATGACAGGTTAGATGAAATTTACTTTTTAATATAATGGGGATTTATTCAGTGTGCATATGAAAACGAAGCATATAACATCACAGGAGATGAGTTATGGATCCATTTAGAGGTGGAGGGTGACAGTAAAGTACGATGCATGGGGGGGGGAAGAAATACCAGCTTCTGCTCTCCCGCAGACTATCTTATTGTTCCATGTGGCCTCGCTGGTGGGCGGACGGGCGGCTCAGCCTCTGCCGCCTGTTGTTCCGGAGCTCGACCAATCAACGGCCGTCTGTCGGTGAGCCGCGGTCCAATCAGAGCAGAGGGGTCCGGACTCGGATGGAGAGTTGGGTTGTTCGATCCCAGCGAGGACACAACAAGAAGCGACCCGGATGGATGGACGACACCAGGCTCATGGTAACATCTCACGCTGCCCGCGAACACGAATTAGTTAAGAAAAAACGATCCAACGTCGTGACTCGGCGTTTATTATTCGAACCACTGTTTTCACCGACGGTGCCCGTTAGCTGCTACCATCCGAGCCGACAAGAACAACCTTTGGGTCAACTTCTATAATCCCCCCCTGGGTTGTCGTTAACCCGAAATGTTTGGGGTACATCCGCGGGGTGGTTAACTTTAAAAAGGAGTCTTTTAGTGGCGTGTGCGGTTGAATGTTCACGGATTAAAGTCGCTTCATCGCGAGGCGAGAGCTAGCCGAAGCTAACTCTCCGCTGCGGATGCAGCTAGCGGTGTTAGCCGCGCTATGCTAACTTCTGCTGCTGCTGTTGCAGGTCAACAAAGTTGTTCGGCTGTTGCTGCAGAAACAACAAACATTGATCGCTCTTTGTTCTGGTCGGACAGCGGTGGGCTAGAGGTAGAGCTCGGCGTCTCAGTCGAAGGCCAGCTTGAAGCTTGATTAAAAAAAAAACCCGAGAGGCGGATTAAAAGGACGCTGGAGCTCCGACACCAGACCTGTGGTCACAAGAACGTTCGTCGAAGAACCACAGACTCTCGCATCGACGTGTTATAGGTTCACTCGAAACAAACACGAGATCGCTGAGATTTTCGAGTTTGGTATTTTTTTTCTTGAACTTGACTAATCCTCAGACCGACGTGTACAAACAAACTGGAAGTGTCTCGTGATCCAAACGGTGCCCAGTGGCGAAAGTTTTCCTCTCCTCCCTGCTCAAGGGCACAACGTCACTAACGCGATCTCACACTAGAAACGAAGGGGATCTTTATTCAATGATCGATATCCCGAGTTGATCTTTACTGTTGAAGCCAGCTCACGTATTAATCCATCGTGTTTGACGTCACATGATGTTGGTGATGATAAGATGTTGGTTGTCACAAAATGAGGACAAACGTCTCTCATTCAGATGTTTTCTTGAAAACAACATTTTTGTTTCACACTAAAAGACATATTTCTAAAGGTTTAAAGGCAAAACTCCAACTCTCCTGATGCATTCGCATGTTTCAAGTGTTGAAGTCTTCCTCTCTAAGATGAAGTCTCTCATCATGACTATGTTTTGAACTTATTACTTTATAAATATCTCCCCCGTCTGAAATCTGGGCGAAAGAGAGGTTACGAGAGCAGAGTCCATTATGATGTGATTATGACTTCACTCCTCCTCCAGCCAGCTATAATCACAACCCGCTTGGAGGCGGAGACTTTCAAGCATTGGTGACACGAGGAGAATCTTCAATGTTTGACCCACCACAGCAGAGTTCAGTTTCAGTGGGCGGGGCTTAAGAACATTTTCCAATGTCACTATTTCAATGAAAATGAGAGTTTTGGACAAACAGACACATACTGATGAGTACAAGAGGTCCTACGTCAATTTAAGAGACATTTAAATCGACACTTTAGTTGTCCTCCTATGTATGACATGTTCCAAATGCAACTATGTTTGATCATTTAGAACTTGCCAACAATACCGTTGAAGGGGAACATGCACAGAATAATAATGGATTTTATTTAGGAGTACCTTTCATGACACTCAAGGACACTTTACGCGGAAAGAACAATAAACCCTTATACCATATTAATACACAATACTGTAAAACACATTTGAAAAAAGTCGTAACATTGAATAAGCACAATTTAAAATCAGCTGTGAAAGTGAAGAGAGATTCTAGGGGGTACGTGAGACGGATCATGTGGGTTTTGAGACCTGAAGAGGGTGAGTTTGGGAGGAGAGCAACTAAAGGCTTTGCTCCCGTTGTGTAAAAGTGTATCAACCTTGTGTTCGTTCTGTCCTTTCTGTTTCAAATAATGAATTGTCTTGTATTGAATGTTAATGAGCAACTATGGTTATTCTTTTCTTGTCTTTAGGCTACATCGTTGATGACGGCTAACATGGGATATAAAGCTGAAATATGCACTGATGACGCTCTCCAGTAGTGATGTCACACTTGAAAACCTGATCAACGCCAGTTATTTTTACAGTAGGTTTGTGTCTCCATGTCTGGATCCTCCTTGAAAAATTATACTAAAATATGCCTATGTTTGTTTGTCAATGTACCATTGATGTATAGATCACTTTTTAGGTTTTTTAGTTACTGAATCATTTTGTTTTAGCAAAAATAATTAATACTAAGTGTCGAACCACAGTTATTTTGTGGCATCAACTGAAATACTATGGTACTATCGAGTATAGAAACATGCTTTTGGTTCGGTACCAACTCGGCACCAACGTGTATTGTCATTTACCTTTTGGAAAGTACACATTGGTGTGATAAAAGGATCGTTTAAGTACTGGTACCAAAGTGAAGGGAGTGATATCAGTACTGATATCAATACTGGGTACCTAGTTTCATGCCCACATATTTGGCAAATATTCCTGCATAGTAATATTAACTTACAATTCTTACTAAGTTTTTTAAGTAAGCTAATTTGAAGAGTTATTAATATGTCTGTATTTAATGATTGTGGTCAAATAAACATAAGATATAAACGTATATAGTTAAACAAATTTTGTATCTCGCAGTGAGTTTGAATTTGGTGGGGAACTGTACTTATAGGCTTTTTATATGATTAAATTTGCCAAACCCCGGTTTAATATGTTCACACCTGATTTGTACATTGCAAATCATAGGTCGATTTAAATATTTGGAGGGGTTACAAGGTGACATGGTCGTCGTTGCTGCAGCATCAGAGCAAGAAGGTTAAAGATTTGATCCATCCAGAGCATCTAAAGAGTATATGCATCGTTACTCTGTGGAATTTAAATGTTAGGTCTTTTGATCTCATGACCATAATCCACTGGTAGATAACATACCATCTCTTCTGAATTTGATCTGTTGGACGATGAATTATTCATATCTTTTTTCTGTTTCTTCTTCAGAATGAGTTGCTGTCGGGTATCAAGATGCGTGTCCCATCACTGAGGCCACATGTGTAGCTGCAGAGATGGATCGCTGTAAACACGTTGGACGCTTTCGTTTAGGGGACAACCATTCTATCCTGAATCCACAAAAATGGCGCTGCATGGACTGCAGCACCACGGACTCGGTCTGGGCCTGCCTCAAGTGCTCCCACGTGGCCTGTGGACATTACGTGGAGGAGCACTCGCTCAAACACTTCCAGGAGTCGGAGCACCCTCTGGCCATGGAGGTCCGTGAGCTGGACGTCTTCTGCTTCGAATGTGGAGATTATGTCCTCAATGACAACGCCGAGGGGGACCTGAAGCTGCTGCGGGGGGCGCTCTCGACCGTTCGGAGCAACGGTCGGCGTTCGCTCCGATCCTCGACGGTGGAAGCGGGACAACAGCCGGCCATGCAGGTGGCAATGTGCCACAGGAGGAAAGCTCTTCTAGGGAAAATGCTGCAGAGATGGATGACAAAACACAAGGAGGTGCAGAATCAGCGGCAGGAGAAACTGGAGGCCGCCAGACAGCAAAAGAAGGAGGTCAAAAGACGACTCTTGGAAGAGCTTGTGAATGTTCCTCCCAGAAAGAGCGCAAGGCTTCTAACTCAGGCTCCACGTTCCACCATCACACTCATTCCAAGTAAGTTCCGCGACCCCCCAGAACGCCTACCTCCTTCCAAGAAGCCTTCCCTCCTACCCCTTTCCCGAAGAGCTCCTCAGAATGGCAGAGCAGCTAAACTGGGGCGTTACTACTCCAGACACACTGTGTCCCGCCGGAGACTGGCTCCAGGCGTCACCGGTCTCAGAAACTTGGGGAACACATGTTACATGAACTCAATATTGCAAGTGCTGAGTCACCTGCAGAAATTCAGGGAGTGTTTTCTCACTTTGGACCTGTGCGAGACCGAGGAGCTGCTGGCCAAAAGCAATCACTCGCAAGGAGTGAAGGGGGTGACCGGGAGTGTGGTCAGCACCGGGGCGCTGACGGGAGGTCCTCTCGGAGGCGTGCAGGCGAGCGGCGGGAACGAGCAGGCGGGACAGAAGCCAAACCCTCCGCCCACCCCTCAGACTACTGAGTTGGTTCAGCCCAAGGAGCCCCGGACCTCCACGCGCCAACAGATGTCACTGTGCCATGAGTTGCATACACTTTTCAGGGTCATGTGGTCCGGCCGGTGGTCGCTGGTGTCTCCCTTTGCCATGCTGCACTCGGTGTGGAACCTCATCCCAGCGTTCCGAGGCTACGACCAGCAGGACGCCCAGGAGTTCTTGTGCGAGCTGCTGGATAAAGTGCAGCAGGAGCTGGACACGGAGGGCTCCAAACGCAGGATAGTGATCCCCATCACCAAGAGGAAACTGTCCAAGCAAGTGCTAAAGGTTCTCAACACCATCTTTCACGGGCAACTACTCAGCCAGGTGAGTCTGTCAACAGGCGTGTCAGCCATGGTGTCAATGTTGTTCTACAAGAGAAGTCGAGACTCACGGTTTTGAAACTTGTAACACACAGTTCCGCTTTATTACCACTAGAGCAGGGGTGGGAAAACTCGGTCCTCAAGGGCCGCAGTGGGTGCAGGTTTTTGTTCCAACCAATCAAGAGGACACATTTTGACCAATCAGGTGTCTTAGGAGTGTAATCAATTGATTGTCAGTCTGGTGTTGCTTGTTTTAGCTGAAACCTCATTGGTTAAAGTGTGCATGCTCGATCGATTGGAGCAATAACCTGCACCCACTGCGGCCCTTGAGGACCGAGTTTTTACACCCCTGCTCTAGAGGATTCTCATCATTCAACCCACTCCTAATCCCATTACATTAAAGCCCTTCCAGTTGTTATCAGACTAAAAAAGTTCAGAAAAACTTCAAATGCCAACTAAATTATAGCCAGCATAACACATTACTTAATTTTACCGTATTTATTAGATCGTAAAGGGCACTTAAATGTTGTCAAAAACGGCAGTGCACCTTGTAAAGCCTTATGTATATATTTTTGTTTCCAATCAAAATGTTTTTATGTGATACATTGGGCTCTTAATCTGTCAAAACGGTAAATTGCCGTGGTATTACTCCACAAGGCTCAATAGTAATACACCTTGTTGAGCAATACTATGTAGCCACACAATATTTATTTTGTAATTGACAAACATTTAAAACCATGTTGAAATACAAGAAACACTTATTCATGAGTACAATTCTTGTCGTTTCTTATAAGAATTCTTCATAAAAGCTTGTAAGTCGTCGCTGTAAAAGTCTCAAAACTTTGAGTCCCGCATCACATGACCAAAACAAACAGTTACTCATTTTTCTAAACGTTATGATTTATTATCCGTGTAAACCTTTAACTAGTGTAAACATTGAAACCCCGAATATAAACATTGCGATCCATGCGTCCTTTTTAAAATCTTTTCTTCGTGTGTCTGCATATCAGGTGACGTGTCTTTCCTGCAAGCACAAGTCGAACACAGTCGAGCCATTCTGGGATCTGTCCCTGGAGTTTCCTGAGCGATACCACAGCTCTGACAAGATCTCAGGCTCAACGGCTCACCAGCGCAGCTGCACCCTTACCGAGATGCTGTCGAAGTTTACCGAGATGGAGGCTCTGGAAGGACGGATCTACGCCTGCAACCACTGCAACAGTAAGAGTTCTTCCATCTCTATGAGCAGCAGAAAATGTATCCGTGTAATCGTTTACTCGGCTGTGTTTGAAGGCTGTTAGTATTCATCAATCATAGAAAAACTACAACTGCAAAGTCAACAAAGTTTTGGGATTTTTTTCTTTGTACTTCTTTAAAAGTGTGTTTACATCAAACTTCAATACTTTAAGGTGTGTTGTCAAGAATCTGGTGATACAGGGGCAACAATTACATATATTAAAATATATTTTGATATGCAGGATATATGTGTAGTATTGTCGAGTACTTGACTCTGGTGTTTCACAATTTGCAGACAACATGACTCTTGACAAAGTCGTAACTGCTTTAATTTGTTTTTGAAACCAAAATATGTCCAAACATCTGCTGGAGTCGACTGTATCCTCTCATCCTCAGTCATCTCCGCAATACTGCTGCCAACAAGTGGCCAGGAACCTTATTGCAACACAAAGATGAACAAACGGCGTGAATATTTGCATGATAGTAGTAAATAAAAAAATCAAGTCATGTTATTTCAAGCACACTTTATTGAAAACTAAACCCTAAAATAGCGATGATGAAAATGAAATTAGATTTGAAATATTTTTTTAAATCAATGTGTTGCTGCTGAGTATCAATGCAATGAAAATATCAATAATTAGGGTATCTTTACTTTGCATGGTGCCTTCAGTGTTTCTAGCGACGTCTGTACTATTAAAAAAGGGATGAAATTTATCCAAAAAAAAGACTAAAACTTTCCTTTCTCCTCTGAAGGCTGTGAGGTATCCATTAATGGCTGCTTTCAAATATATTTTTAAAAAATGTTCTGATTTTCCACTAACTTTAGACCCCCCAACCACATAGATTGATTTAGCTTCTCAAATGACAAAGTTATTCTAATGCCTGACGCTGACGAGTACTCAGTACTCGGTGAGCTGACTGTCTTTGAACATGTCATGAAATAAAAGTGTTCTTTTTCATTTATGTTTGTGTTGTCCCTACAATAAACATTTGACTGATTTAAAGATAGCAATACTGCATTTCGGAATGTATTACTCCTGATATATATCAAACGGATGAGTAATCACTCGTCCCTCTTGGTCTACTGCAAGATTTTGGCACACTATTACACAAATTACACAGTTTTTTTCCAGTTCAAAGTAATCAAAAACGTTGAAGAAATACTTTGTTCGACTCTTTGTCAGCATCACAACAGACAAGGACGTCTGAAACGAATCGGGACAGATGTGCTGCTCTTACATAAACTCATCATCATTTTTCTCAACAAAATCAAAGCACAAACAACTGTGAACTGACTGATCAAAGCAGATAAAGATCCACCTGAACTCCCTGGTTGACCTACTTTCCTGCTAATTTCAGCTCCAAAGAAGCCTCGCGCGTCTAAACTCGAATGTTTCTTAAATGGTTCCCGATCTGACGGATCTTTTTCTTTGTGTCTGACAGAAAGAAGACGGAAAACATCCCACAAGCCTTTAGTTCTGTCAGAGGCGCGTAAGCAGCTTCTGATCTACCGTTTACCTCAGGTTCTACGGCTGCACCTCAAACGTTTCAGGCAAGTTCCCTTCGAACGCACTCTCTTGAACGACGTGCCGGTCCACGTCCGACTCACCTCCCGCCGTGTCTCCTCAGGTGGTCCGGAAGAAACCACAGAGAGAAAATCGGTGTCCACGTGGCCTTCGACCAGGTTCTGAACATCAAGCCGTACTGCTGCACCGGCTCAGGTCAATCCGTGCACAGAGGGGGGTACACCTACGATCTGTCTGCTGTCGTCATGCATCATGGCAAAGGCTTCGGCTCAGGGCACTACACTGCATACTGCTACAACACAGAAGGAGGTGAGGACGCTTGTTTACTGATGACGTCTCTTCATTGACGCGTTCACCTGCAGCTCGTCGTGTTTGCTGTGAATTCAACTTTAGAACCAGCTTTGATCCATGAAGGACAATGACAGGAACATAAAGAAGCTCTGGAAGTTCGATAACAGAATCAAATTGAGTTATTCAGATTCACACTTTTCTTTGCACCTTTTCTAAATTCTATATTTTTTTTAATTAGCCTTTTAAATTCAATATAAAATGTTAGTGTAATAGTGCCAAAATTTAAATAGAATTTAATATAAATTATCTAAAGATTTCAAACATAATATATCCAAATCCAATTATTCCAAAACACATTCTATATTACATTTTTATACCATTTATTTTCATTTTTATCCTTTTAAATTCAATATAAAATGTTAATTTAATAGTGTTAACATTTTATATTGAATTTAATATCAATATATATATATAATAATTTTAAACTGACAGTATATTTTAGACATTATTTTATATTCTAAATCCAATTATTTCAAAACACATTTTTATGTTGATTTAATATTAATATATCTTAAGATTTCAAACATAATTTATTTTAAGAAATATTTTTATATTTTAAATCCAATTATTCAAAAACACATTTTATATTATATTTACAGTTTTTATATTTATATATTATAATATAATATTTTTTTAAACTTTTAAATTCAATTTAAAATGTTAGTGTAATAGTGCCAAAATTTAAATAGAATTTAATATTAATTATCTAAAGATTTCAAACAAAATATATCTTTTAGACATATTTTAAATCAAATTATTCAAAAACACATTTTATATTACATTTTTGAATTTATATTTTTTATATTTATATATTACATTTATTTTTATCCTTTTGAATTCAATATAAAATGAATGTTAGTTTAATAGTGTTAACATTTTATATTGAATTTAATATTAATATATATATAATAATTTTAAACTGACAGTATTTTTTAGACATTATTTTATATTCTAAATCCAATTATTCAAAAACACATTTTTAAATTGAATTTAATATTAATATATCTAAAGATTTCAAACATAATTTATTTTTAGACATATTTTTATATTTTAAATCCAATTATTCAAAAACACATTTATATTTGTATCCTTTTAAAATTCAATTTATAAATTCTAGTATAATTGGAATTAGAATATCAAACCCTATGTGTAAAAAGAAAAAAAGAAAATGTTTTAATAATTTTGAAAATGGTTTTTTAAATATAAAAAAATCTCAATATCCAAATTATTGAATTAAATTATTCAGTACATACCAAATGTAACATTTCAATATAGAAATGATTACATTATATTATATTATTTCCACAAAAAAATAATTAAATAAAAAATGTTCAAAAGGTTAAATTCAACCTTAAATATTCTGATGGCACTGATATATTTCCCTACTATGACGCCTTATTTCAAGTTAACTTGTTATTCTCTTACAAAATGTTTTCCTTTCCCACTAGAATGTTCTTCCGTGTCCCGAGGGCATCGTTAGTTTCCAGCTCGTATTAGAGAGTACCTCCATTTATTCTCTCGCCTCCGCACTCAGCTGCTCCATTTCAAAGAGGAGTTTCACGTCATGTCAACATTCATTGTGTCAAATAAGGTTTAATCTTTGATCGTACGAGCCTTCAAGTGCGAGAAATGTTAGAACAAATTGTCTTAATAAAATACAGATTCTTGGTTTTCATTATGTTTAATCAGTCAAACTTAAAGGTGGATTTTAATATTTAGATGCTTTGGAAAGTAGGATCTTATCAAAAATGTTTTTTTGTAATTCAAATATTTGTATTGTGCATCAGTTGTTACTGCAGGGTGTGAAACAAGACACAGTCGATCTCTGCAAACACCTCATGAAAACATGACACGACCTTCATAGCAACAGTGTCGCAGCAATAATGATCATCAATCAATCAATCATTTTACTTTCAAACTGAACAGTCAAAAATAAATACATGAAGAGGAGATGCAGTCAAATAAAAAAGAAAGCAAATGCAGGCAAAAATATTAAATTGCAAAGAATATAATGCAAAAAAAATAGTCGCTTTAGTATTAGATAGATGGATAAACTTTGGTAAATTGTTTTTCCAGCTCACAGCAACACAGACGATAGATTAATTTAAAACAAGAATAAAGTGCATTAAAAAGAAAGTGCAAGATGACACAATCTACGTCTAAAGATAAATAACATATAACAAAGAAAAAGATACACAGATTAACATGGATTAGAAGCATCTTTTCGTTTAACTCGTGCCCTGAACTCAGAATTAAACAGTCTAATAGCACGAGGAACGAATGAGTCCCTGAGTCTATTAGTGTTGCATCATGGGAGGAGCATTCATGCTCCATCTGCTTCTCTGTTCACTGATGAAAGTGGTCAGAGGATGAGGATCCATGATGGACAGTAGTTTGTAGTCCAGTGATCTCCTCTTTACAACTGTCACCAGTGAGTCCAGCTTGAGTCTGACGTGTATATGGTGAAAAGGAGAGGGCCCAGTACTGTCCCCTGAGGTGACCCACTCACCAATACTTACTGTCATATCCTGGTCACTTTCTTCCGGCCATTTACACAAATTTACTGACTAAATTCTTCCTCAATCACAGTGATATTTTGAATCTTAAGGTTAACGTCTGTATTTGGCAGCAGCTGATGATTAAAGGAAAGTGAAACAAAACGTTTAAGTGAATCTTCTTTTCTTTTCGCAGGTTTTTGGGTTCACTGCAACGACTCTGAGATGAAGGTGTGCAGCGTGGAGGAGGTGTGCAACACTCAGGCCTACATCCTCTTCTACACCCAGAGATCCTCCTGAGGGACCGACCACACCACGGACCACGTCCACGGAAACCGTGGGGCCGAGACCAGCTTCACGTCTTGAAATCGGGACCAAAATCTGAGTTCTTGAGAGGTTTGCTGCTGCCGTGCAGGTGCGAGACACACACGAGCCGACGTGCCACTGAGCAATCCTCCACGTTAAGGAGGCCCATTGGTTTTTCTTTAGCTTTACATACAATGACTTTTTTTTCTTTTTGACACTGGTTTAATTTATAGAACTGGTTTAAAAGGAGAGAAAACCCCCAAAACTCCTCATAGCAATATATTCGTTTCCACGGAGGTGTGTGTCTCCGGCGTTCCATCACCTGCAGCTCTGCTTCGTAGTCCGTACTGTAGCGTCTTTTTGTACAAACGCAGCTTCTCGTTGCACAACTCCACGCACAATACAATCAGCAGACACGGATGTTTTTCCGAAGTCACACGTGTCGAGCGGAAAAACCAAGCGAGAAAACGGTTCATGCGTCGCAGGATTGGTTGTATAACAAAAAGCTTTTTTTATTTTTATTTTATTTTTCTCATTTTCTTACTGAAGCTCCGGGGTCAAGAAGGAGCAACGTTTCAGGCCTGATTACTGTGTTGAAGCGTGAAGTCGCTCAGGTCTCTCGTGTCAGACCGGTGCCCGAAACATTTGCACCTGTCAATCATTCCAATTTGGTCCAGACCTCCTGTTTTAGTTGCTCTTAAGAAAAAGATGAGGAAGCGGCGGACGACTGAACGACACTTTCCCGGTGGAGGTCTTGTGTAGCTCCTGTGACGTTTTTCTTTTTTTTTTTTTTTGAACGGCAGCTCTCTCCCGACAAGTTTTCAACTCCGCACAGGCGACCGAACTGAAGAATGTTCTTAGAGTGGTACCTTTCTTTTTTTTTCTTTTTTATAAGTTCGGCACCTAAAAGCAATATATTGTTCAGCATAACAGGAAGATAAATTCAGGAAATATTCACCTTGTTATACGATGTTTTGTTTTCTACTGTGCTGTTTCTATCGAGGTCTCTAGAGTTTGTTAGTCGACACAAATACTTCAGTTTGATACCGATCACAAGGCTCCACATTAAAGTCAGAACAATCTAATGACAATGAATGTCTTACTTTTTAGAGGTCAGGTGTGGACATGTGACCTGCATCTGTTTCTTTTTTTTCCGTCGCGTACTGTAAGAATACTCGTCATAAATGTCAAGTTGATTTGGGTTTTGCCGGACATTTGTTATTAAAAAAAGAAACAGTCTGTCATTTCTTTGTTCGATCACTCGCTCTCCTCCTTTTTATTTCTTTTTAACATCAACGAGGAATTATGTTTTAAAAAAGAGAGACGCAATAATCCACCGGATTAACGAACGGAGCCATCGGATGGGAATCCTCATTAATTCCACGTCTCTCATGCCGTCTCAGAAAGATTGAAACCGAGAATCTGCATAATCTGCAGCAGGAACTGCAGAGAAGGTGAATAATCTCAGCGTGAAATTGTCGTCACTTCACTTCATTCTTGTGTGCGCTGATCCAAGATGTGTTTCAAGGTGGGAGAAGAACTAAGAACCAGACTTCCAAGTGACGTCCTCATCCAGCTGCGCTGTGATTTTAGGGAGAAACTTCCAGAACAAGAAGGTGATGCTTCGTCTCTATATCATATATTATTATATAAATATATATTCTGCTAGTTTTCTAAAATTACTTCCTAATCTGAGATTTTCTGCCCCCGTCCGGCGGGATAGCGAACTACACCTGATTATTTATCCGTAGTATTTTAGTTTAATTAGATTTTCCCATTAGCTTTCAAACAGTATAAATATTGATGCTGAATAATGTATTTTTAAAAATATTTAATTGTGAATATTATCTGATGCGGATTTTTCAAGCGAGCATGCGCACTGAGGATGCCGGAGCTAGCGCCAGCTAGCATCGTACTAGCTAGCTTTTAAACTATGTTGTGACGTCACGTACGTTGCAGCAGCAACATATTCGTTTATGAAAACAAGCAAAATAACATTTTATTGCTATAGGTGATAACAATGTCTCCTAGTTTGTTTATTGTAATGTTAATTTCTCAATTTAAAAATCCATAACAAACATTGTTTATTTTAACGGATTTATTGTTTGTTTCTTGCAACAAGGAATGTTATTTGTGAACAGGACGAACCAGCTGTAATAAGAGAGAGCCACAGTTGGTGAGTTGATGGTTTCCTGTTTTTTAAGATAATATAAAATAACAAATCTTAATATCGACATCTCCTTCTATCCTCATAATATCTGATGTTAATCTTTATTAAAATATATAATCAGATTCGCAAACATAACTGCATGCTTCAGTATTTTTAAAATAAAAGGTCAAGCAGTCTTGCATAAGAAATAATTTATTTCCTCATTATTAATCAAAACAGCGTCTGTGTTCTGCAAACTGGATAAAAACACTTCCACATGCCTCTTGGTTTGACACACTGTACAATGAAATCCCTATTTTTTTTATTATTTTAAACCTGAATAATGAGACAAAGACTGGAATCGATTGGTCTAAAAAGCACTGCGATGACACGTGAACAGTCTGGCGTGGCACTGTTGTGTTGTCGACCAACAAGTGTGTAATTATTGTCAACACGATGGCAGAAGTTGTGGTGGTGGTTCGAGGACATGCATGAGCAGACATTCATCAGAACATTTCCTCCAAAAATGTCCTTCACTCTTTACATAGGTCTGGATTTTTGTATCATAAATAACTAGAAAAGTCATTTTTTGTTGTGTTTTTTTTTGGTGACAGCGATGTAGCAGGTGTTTGAAACTGTGGATAGAAGCGGAACGATGAAGGTCTTGAAAGATCTTTAACCCTGAAGACAGTCCTGTTCCCTCCTGGATGAAGAGAACTCTGGCAGTCGCTGACGCGCCTCCATCGAGGGCAACGTTCTATTTCCAGTCTTTTCCGACTTGTTCTGATTCCCTCCTCCCTGGAGGAGCTCAGCCCGGGAGCAGCCACACCTCCACGAAGTCCCAGTGCTTCCACAGGATGAAGAGCAGCAGGGTCAGCAGGACGGTGGAGGTCACCCGGGCCCGCGTCTTCATCAGCGGGGTGATGAAGTTGGCCAGGGTGGAGACGAAGACCAGCAGCACGGCCATGAGCGCCAGGATGACGTTGATGAGCTTCCCCAGGAGGGCGCGGGCGTTGGCGTTCTCCACGCCTTCCAACTGGACCACCTGCTGCTGCTGCTGCTGCAGCTCCAGCTTGGTGACCCGGGTCAGACAGGACTCCACCGCCTCCTGAGAAGGAAAAAACACTTTGGCGTCAGATGAAACCAGAAACAAGGTCATTTGAATACATTTGATTTACCTGAATGTCTCGCGCCCTCTCGTACGACTGATAGGCCACTTTCTCCTCCATGCTGGCCAGCTCTTGCTTGAGGTTGGTCATCTCGTTCTGGTGCAGCTCGGTCAGGTCGCTCAGCTGCTCTTCGAGACGTTCGTACCTGAGGGATGTCACAGGAAGCTCTTAATGGAGCTGATGATGATCTTGTCATCAGCGTTCACCTGTCTAAGCGATGTCAAACTCAAACTCAAGAGCAAAAATCTTTAAGTAGTTTAAAGTTCTGCGGCAAAAGAAAATCTACATTTGACGGAACCAAGGAGTCTGAATTTGAAATTAAATCTTTGGCAGTAACAGTATCTACATTATCGAACTTTCAGCCAATCATGCGTTAAGCAGTTGATCATGTGACAATCTAGTAAGTAAGTTTATTGTATTTGTCGAGTGCTTTTCCAGACCAGGGTCACAAAGCGCTTAAACAATTAAAACAAAACTCAATATATGTAATAAAAGATCAAGCTCTTTTGGCAACTAATGGTAGTTTCACAGTTTGTTGTGGATTCAAAAGGTCAGGGGTCGATTGGATCAGTCTGGTCAGTTGTCAATATCATACCAAAATATTTATATTGAATTAAAAAAGGCTACAAATAAAGGAATATTGAATTTAGGAAATGTATTTTTAGAATTATTGGCATTAGTATATCAAACTCTATTGCTGTGTCTCAAATCGCATACTTCTCTTAGTATACTAGAAGTTAGTACGCATCAGGATAGTGTACGTACTAACTAGTACGTAAATTCTCCACAGATAGTATGTTTCAAATCATGAATCATCAAATGTTTCAACACTGCTGCTACACACTAACAGGAAATGACGCGACAGCTTCTTCTTCTACTACCATTTAAGGATGATTTCAACCAGCTGTTTGAACGCTAGCGACACCTGCTGGCAGCACCTTTTGCAAGTTTGAAAAAAGAAATAAAGAAAAAATGAGAATCTAAATATTCGCGAGATATTTAAGCTGGTATCAGCACTGAAGACGTGTCATCCTTCTACTGCTGCTGAAAAATGCACCTGTAAGTATATGCATATATATGCATTTATATATGACGTAACTTCCGTTTAAAACGTCATTAAGATGGCGGCTGTTTAGGGTGGATAGTGTCCATCGAACCGTGCTCAGTTTTGCGTTTTAGTACGCTAATTTAGTGTGCACTTATGCACTAAAGAATTGAGATGCACTTATGCACTAAAAATACTAACTTTGAATATGCTAGTATGTGATTTGAGACACAGCACTGGTCTATAAAAACTATTCTATTTAATTTTTTTTAAATAAATGATAAAAAATTAAAAATATATACAAATGATGAATTCAATTGCTAAAAATATTAAACTCAATTATGCCTAAATAAAAGCAAAGATTCAACATTTGAATAGTTGAATGAATGCAGTATTCTGCTGGCACTGACATACATAATGTCATGTACCTGTATCGCTCCTCCTGCAGACACTGAGTCATGTACGAGTAGTCGCTCTGCAGTTGTCCTTTCATGTCATCGATGTCGTCCTCCATGTGAGCCTGGCTGGCTTTGATCTCCTGCAGGCCCTCCAGAAGCGAGTCCCAGGAGCTGTGGACGTGGTGGTGGTGGTGGCCGTCCAGCCTGGGACTCCCCATGGTGGGCCCCAACATGGCCGCCCCCATCCCCGCGCCGCCCGAGTTGCTGCCCGCCGCCGAGCCCGACGAAGCGCTGGAGCAGTCGTCGTCGCTCCCGTACTTGGGGCTGGAGACCAGGGTGGCGCTCCCGCTCAGGGCGCGGGGGGTCGGGGCGTCGTCCGAGTGGACCCCCACCCCGTCCTCCAGCGTGTCCTTGAGGTGGGCGATGTTGTCGGCGCTGCCGAACTTGTTGCGGATGAGGCTGGCGAACTCCCGGGGTTTGGACACGACGGCGGTGTGAGTGAGGGCCGACACGCCGCCCTTGACCCCCTCGACCACGCCGCCTCCGAAGCCGCTGATCCCGGCGCGAACGTTGGCCCCCACGTCCTTGAGTCCCTGCTGCATGTCCCGGAGGACGTCTTTTGGTTGGCGAGCCGGTCCATTCTGGAAGACACGTGTAGAAATCAGTGTCTGTCACACTCTGTCATCACGTCTTTGTAGCTAAAGCAACAATGAAATCCTGTGACATCCCAGCAATGACTGAGGACGAGAGGATACAGTGGACTCCAGCATGTTTGGACATATTTTGGTTTGAAAACAAATGAATGGAGTTACGACTTTGTCAAGAGTCATGTGATCTGTAAATACTGCAACACCAGAGTCAAGTACTCGACAATACTACAAATATATACTTGTTACTACACTATCACAACACCAGAGCCAAGTACTCGACAATACTATAATATATACTTGTTACTACACTATTACAACACCAGAGTCAAGTACTCGACAATACTACACATATATACTTGTTACTACACTATCACAATACCAGAGTCAAGTACTCGACAATACTACACATATATACTTGTTACTACACTATCACAATACCAGAGTCAAGTACTCGACAATACTACAAATATATACTTGTTACTACACTATCACAACACCAGAGTCAAGTACTCGACAATACTACAATATATACTTGTAACTACACTATCACAACACCAGAGTCAAGTACTCGACAATACTACAAATATATACTTGTTACTACAGTATCACAACACCAGAGTCAGGTACTCGACAATACTACAAATATATACTTGTTACTACACTATCACAACACCAGAGTCAGGTACTCGACAATACTACAAATATATACTTGTTACTACACTATCACAACACCAGAGTCAAGTACTCGACAATACTACAAATATATACTTGTTACTACACTATCACAACACCAGAGTCAAGTACTCGACAATACTACAAATATATACTTGTTACTACACTATCACAACACCAGAGTCAAGTACTCAACAATACTACAAATATATACTTGTTACTACACTATCACAACACCAGAGTCAAGTACTCGACAATACTACAAATATATACTTGTTACTACAGTATCACAACACCAGAGTCAGGTACTCGACAATACTACAAAAATATACTTGTTACTACACTATCACAACACCAGAGTCAATTACTTGACAATACTACAAATATATACTTGTTACTACAGTATCACAACACCAGAGTCAGGTACTCGACAATACTACAAAAATATACTTGTTACTACACTATCACAACACCAGAGTCAAGTACTCGACAATACTACAAATATATACTTGTTACTACACTATCACAACACCAGAGTCAAGTACTCAACAATACTACAAATATATACTTGTTACTACACTATCACAACACCAGAGTCAAGTACTCGACAATACTACAATATATACTTGTTACTACACTATCACAACACCAGAGCCAAGTACTCGACAATACTACAATATATACTTGTTACTACACTATCAAAACACCAAAGTCAAGTACTCGACAATACTACACATATATACTTATTACTACACTATCACAACACCAGAGTCAAGTACTCGACAATACTACAAATATATACTTGTTACTACAGTATCACAACACCAGAGTCAAGTACTCGACAATACTACAAATATATACTTGTTACTACAGTATCACAACACCAGAGTCAGGTACTCGACAATACTACAAAAATATACTTGTTACTACACTATCACAACACCAGAGTCAATTACTTGACAATACTACACATATATACTTATTACTACACTATCACAACACCAGAGTCAAGTACTCGACAATACTACAAATATATACTTTTTACTACAGTATCACAACACCAGAGTCAGGTACTCGACAATACTACAAATATATACTTGTTACTACACTATCACAACACCAGAGTCAGGTACTCGACAATACTACAAATATATACTTGTTACTACACTATCACAACACCAGAGTCAAGTACTCGACAATACTACAAATATATACTTGTTACTACACTATCACAACACCAGAGTCAAGTACTCGACAATACTACACATATATACTTGTTACTACACTATCACAACACCAGAGTCAAGTACTCAACAATACTACAAATATATACTTGTTACTACACTATCAAAACACCAGAGTCAAGTACTCGACATTCTTCGTTCTTGACGAAACACACTTCTAGTCCCACATGTGACCCACCTGTTCGATCTCCTTCAGCTTCTTGTGATAATGCTCCAACTTCTTGTGCAAGTGTGCGATGGTCTGCGCCGACTTCTGGTTCTTCTTCTCGAACACCTGCTTGATCCTGGACGCCTGTTGCTTGTCGGCGTTGTGGGCCAGCTTCAGGTACTCGGCCACGTTGTCGTCGCGGGCCTCCTGCTCCACGCGGATCTGCTCGGTCACCTTCAGGATCTTCTGCTGCAGGTGCTCCAGGGCCACGCGGGTCCGCTGGGGCTCGCTGGGCCAGGGGGCCGCCTCGGCGCCGCCGCCGGTCGGGGCCGCGGACGTGGACGCCGCTGCAGCCGAAGCCGCCGCCGCCGCCGCCGCTGCTGCTCCGTCGGTGCTGATGTTGCTGTCAGAACCTCCATGGCTGGTGGTGGAGGGGAGGCCGAGAGTTGCCACCTCACTCTTATCCAGCTGAGGAGACGAGCAGAGTCAGACGACAGAAGTTTTGAGGTGAAGAACAACTTTACTGATGAGGTTAATGTTCTGTAAACTTGCTGTTTCACTGATTTCAGTGAACTCCCATGATGCTTTTCTACACACTGATCTATTTAGCTATGACTAGTTGTTCACCGCAATACTTTATTACAATTCTATGTCTATGTTGCTATGATAAAAGTGATCGACAGCTGTTATTGGTTTGCTGGGCGGCAAAGCATTATGGAGCTGTTCAGGCCACCGTTACAAGCTAGTTATCAGTTACTTAGATTTCCTTCGATGTGATGGGGGTTCAGAACATAAACGAGGGACATTTGTACATCCATTTTTCAGACCTTGAGTTTAAATATTTTCAATACGTAGTAATATACGAACGTAAGATTAAAGTTATGTAGTAAATAAATGCCCAAACAACCATTATTACTTCATAGACGATACATCAAAGACAATAACGTCATGACAACATGTGAACGACTTGTAAATGGAACTGAATAGAAGATAAATACACAGAAGAAATCTTTAAAATACATTTGTTTTCTACCACCTAATGACATTTTGTCGTCCCAAGTATGTGAGTAAAGCATTAAGAAGCCATACAACAAAGGTTTTAAGCACTTTTTCACAACTATTCTGGTTGTTTTTTTAAGTAAGTAAGTAATTTTTATTTGTATAGCGCTTTTCCAGACCAGGTTCACAAAGCGCTCAAACAATCAAAACAATATTCAATACAGTATATATTTTAAAGATCAAGATAAAACTGATAACACAACAGGACTTCCAGAAAATCAAGGAAAAGCCTGAACAAATAGAAACGTCTTACGATGTTTCTCAAAGGAGTCAGTAGATCCATCAAGCGCAAAGAGTGAACATATGTTGTGAACAGAAGATAAATACACAGAAGAAATCTTTAAAATACATTTGTTTTCTACCAACTAATGACATTTTGTCGTCCCGGGTATTTGAGTAAAGCAGTAAGAAGCCATAAAACAATTTTTTTTAAGCCCTTTTTCACAACTATTCTGGTTGTTTTTTTAATGCTTTCTTCGCCTCTAACTACAGGTAAATTTACCTGTGATGTCGAAGGCTTTTCGTTGATTCAATCCGACACACAATATTCATGACACGTGAAGTCTCTCTGATGAACCTCCTGCAGTTAAATCTGATAAACGCCGACAGCTTCTCAGCGGCTCAGACGCCCGGTCGAGGCCGTATGGATCACTGAAGGATCCGCCTTCGACACTTAATCCAGATTAGAAACATTAAACCTGCCCTTTAATCCTTCGTCTGAGATCAGATCATATTTGAAACGTGATCCCATTCACAATTCTATTCCTTTTCTCCTCCTCAGATAACATGTGTCGTCGCTGTAGCTCAGGCAGGATCCAGGTTTGGCCCCCCGGGGGGTCCGTGAGGGACGAGAGGAACGTCAAACATCCACGATCTATGAAGGGGCTCGACCCACAACCGAGCGCTCGTTGGTATGAAGGGACTTCCTGATGTTTTTTAAAATCTCATCTATAAAAGTGGACCAACTTGCTCGGGGGGTCTAAAGTTAGCAGAAAGTCAAAATGCCAGATCAGAGAAGCAGAATTGTACTTTAACCTAAAAAAAGGATTTGGATTCCGCCGTCTGTGTCCATCAGAGCTTTGGAAGGAATATTGTTGATGAATTCTCTGTCTTTGCATATGTCGGTTATAGTCAAACACATGGCCCAGGGGCCAAAATGCAACCCACCAGGTCATTTTATGTGGCCCGCTTGATGGTTCAGCCACAATTAAAGTAGATACTTGGTATATTGAGATTATAGATGTCTATGATTATACACAGACTTAACACACCTATAAAATCTTCTTGATTGGTTAAGAACTTGTTGTCAAAGTTTAGATTATTTTAGTGTTACTATGGACGTGAATCTGTGTCATCATAACATCGAAGAGTTGAATTTAACATTTGAATATTGAAACTTTTTGTTTGACATATTGTTGTTTTACCAAGTGTGTCATTATTTTGTTCCAATAACTAAATTCAATTCTTTGTACGTTGAAAATTTAATTCACACATTTAAGTTTGATAAACTAATTCCAAAAAATCAAAAATAAATTTTCTACAATGAATTTTTTTACTTAAATTCAATTAAAAAAAATGGGGGTCAGTGGTGATTAGTTCAATTCCCTCAGGGGCCACATTTATAGAGAGACTCTTTTGAGGGGCCATCAAGTCTACATAAAGGATCGAAAAGCCTTAATATATCTTAAATACTAATACAAAATTAAGTAACAAAAAAGTCTAAATATGCTAAGATCTTTTATTTTATTGCTTAATACGTTTTAATATTTGTTTTATAGCCACTTCAGTCTTTTTGGGGGCAATAAATACTCCTATCAGAGTTGAACTTTAACTAATAATAAAAATAAATTCAAAATAAAAGACTCGCTGAGGTCACGGAGAGTGACTCACCCGCGGCGGCTAAACAAGCTGATGATGCGTAAATCAGTGACTGGAATTGAATCATCCGTCCGACGCTCCGGTCCGACTGCTTACAAGTGCCCTTGAGCAAGACGCTGCCTAATGAGGTCTGGCACGTTCATCATCTGACGCCGAGCAACTGATGGAACCGTCAGATGTTTGTGAGACGAACCAAGAGTGTGTTGGATCGAGGATTCTATCTTTTCTGTTTATGGTTTTGTTTTGTTTATGACATGAGTTTTAGGTCAGCAGCAGAAATGTCATCAGAGTGAGGCCTCTCTCTGACACAAACAAGGAGGTTCTATTGATCCATGAGGGGATCTATGAGGGGGATCTATGAGGGGGATCCATGAGGGGGATCCCCCGGTTACAGACGCAGCTTTTTTTTTCAACCCCTCCACGTGAAAACGTCAGCACCGGCCATCATCAGAACACATGTCACGGATCTCGCTCCGGTTCCTCCGGCCCCGGGGATGATTTATTGCACAGGAGCGTGACGAGGCTCCATGACACGAGTTCGAAAACACAGACGCACAAAATAGGTCACGACCACGAGAGCGGCGGCGGGTGGTGGTGGTGGTGGTGGTGGAGGAGGGCTGCGGTGGCCGGTGGAGGTGATGCAGGACAACACGGCGGCGTGCAGCGATGGCTCCTCGGGATGATGGTCGAGGATGAAGATGAGGATGGCGACACGGACACATGAGCGGGGGGGGGAACACAGTGAGGTGATAAAATTAAATCAGAAACGTTACCATACTGCTTTAATCCAATTTGTGCAGTGCCATTGCAAGTCTGTGTTTGAGGCCCATCCTCCTCCTCCTCCTCCTCCTCCTCCTCCTCCTCCTCCTCCTCCTCCTCCTCCTCCTCCTGGCCGGCAGCAGTGAGGAGGAGCCCCCTCCCTCCCTCCCTCAAATATCTTCACCCCCAGCCGTTGTTTGGCTGACTATCACCTCGCTGGATCCTACAGCTCCATTGTTAGTGCCATCGATATCTGCAGCCTCCTCCTCTTCCTCCTCCCTCTCTCTCTCTCTCTCTCCCTCTCTCCCTCCCTCTCTCTCTCTTTCTCCTGCTGCTGTCGTCCTCCCCCGCCTCCCCCCTGGCGGCTCTCGCACAAACGCTGGCCGTCCTGTCCTGTAATGGACGAGGGAGCAGAGGGACGGATGGCGGCGGGGGGATGGGAGAGGTTGGCGCAGGCGTGCAGGTGCCAGAGGTGGAAGGGAGGGGGAGCTAGAGAGCGGTGCACAACGAGTACACGACAGAGTCTGTGTAGGTGTGTGTGTGTGTGTGTGTTTCAATATTTGTTTCTAGAAAATGCTAACAAATGTTTTGGAGAGTTAGCCAGTTTGCTAACTGATCAATATGATGTTTACACGTGGAAAGATAATATTTATGGACATTATTCTTTACATAAGGGTCAACTTAAGTGTAGATTTAAGTGTTTCTTAAATAGATGTTGGACTCTATTGTCTCATCAGTGTCTGTTTGTACAAAACTCTCTTTTCATTGAAATATTTACATATAAAAAAGTATCTCAAGCCCCACCCACTGAAAACTTTTCTTGACATTAACTATTGTTTACCACAACCAAACCCTCTCTGTTGTGATTGGTCAAGCATTGATGTCTGTCACTGCGCGTCATTAATCCCGGAAGTCACCACTTTTATTGGACTTGTTCTATAAACAAAGCGGGCCGTGATTACAGCTGGCTGGAGGAGTAGCCGGTTATCATGTCATAATGGACTCCGCTCTCGTAACCTCTCCTTCGCCCAGAATACAGACGGGGGGAGAACTTTATAAAGTAATAAGTTAAAAACATGGTCATGATGCGAGACTTACTGCAACTTGGAGAGAAATACTTTTTTAGGTCACTGTGTCTACTTCTCACTAGTTTTTTGCACTAAAGTTTTTCTTTAGAATGAATTAATTGTTTTAATCATGAAATGTTTTGTTATTAAACCAGTGTTATACTGTTTATACATACTTTCCAATAATGGGCAAATTAAATGAAAATAATTAAAAGTGGCTGAATTTTACAATTTAAAAAACATTTGGACATATTTTTATAGAACTCCTTAGATCGATAAAAAAGAAATAGAAATAAAACTAATCTTTCACTAATTTAACCTCTATAAGTATACAGACTTTGGGAGGAAATCAGATTGATTTGAAGAAACCCATTATAATCGAGTCAACGATGAAATACACACATCCTTTTTAATTGAAATATTTTAATTTCAATTCTCATAATTCATTGACAAGTGTACATGGAATAACAAGTAAGAGGACGAACAATAAATAACATAATAGATAGTTTTCGTAGAACCTGTTCATGAGCATCTAAAAACAGAAGTGCTTTCATCATTTGGGGTGACGCTCTTGTTGATGTAAGTTCTCCTATCGTCTCGTGTGGCAGCAGGATCGCCAACATGGACTAAGAGATCATGGATGTTGGTCACATAAAGTAAAATATAGCGTTTTTTTTTTTCAAGGGTTCTTCTGAAACCGAAATAAATCTGGTCAAGATGCCTCTTATCAAAAATGCTGACTGTGCAATACTGCAACAATTTATGGTTATGCTACTTTTAAGTGCATTGTTAGGCTTAATAGATACTTCTCTGATAAATATATACAGTATATTTCTGAATAAACCTCTTCTAGCTTACAATTCTTAGAGCCAGACTCTGGACTGGACGTGTGACGAGACCCAAGATCAAGTCTGCGGGGAGGACATGATGGCACTTCTGCTTTTTCAATCCTAAACATCTGCATGATATCACAACTTTTCAAGCCATTTCCTGTCAGTACATGTTGCGTGGACACCGAAGTATTTAAAAAACATGATTGGTCTCCCTGGTATAAAAAAACATTGTATAAAAAAAACACAGCCAAATATTCTTCATCACAGATGAGACTGGTCTGAGTGATCCTCGCGTTCAAGTGTCAACAGGAATGTGCTCCTCGATTAGATAAAAAGACTCTTCAGCCCCGAGTTTGAAGTGAAATCTCAGTCAGAACTTCATATTCATCCGTCAACAGTCGTCTCTGTCCCGGTGATACATCTCCCCTCATAGACAAGACAGTACCCTGATCACCCCCCCACCCCCCTTACGTAGAGTTCCCAGCGTCTTTAGTGAGTTTTTAGTGAGTCTCGTCAGAACCGTTCCTGAGTGTTGGTCCTTAACAGAGCAGCGTTTACTCGGCAGACTTTTGCTGCATCACCATTCTTCGCTTGGCCTGGTAGAAATCTGTTGAGCACAAGTATTGATATTAAACACCATTGTATTGATTTTTAATATGGCTTTCAAATCACACTTCAAAAAATAATCTATAGTTCTTTTTGGTATATATTTGTGTAAAATAAAATAATTTGATTCATTTATTTACATTTAAAATGCAAATATTCACGGAGAATGTTGATTTTACTGTTACAATTAAATCTCCAGCCACTAGATGGCAGCAGTCATTTCGTCCTCTGCAGCTGAAGGAACAATTAATTCTCACTGAGGTCGAGAGGATACAGTCTAAAGCTGACGTTTGGATTTTTTTTTAAAGAGCAGTTAAGACTTCATCAAAAGTCATGAGGTCTGTAAATTCTGTAACACCAGTTAAGTACTCGACAATACTACAAATATATCCTTGTTCCTACTGTATCACAATAATCTGGCCAATACACACCCCTACTGTAATATTCACCTGTAATGTTGGTCTGCTTCCTTTTCAAGCTCTCCTTCTGTGGCGTCCTCTCTCCTCTCTTCCAGTTATTACAGACGTTCTCGTCATTTTCGTTCTCCGGAATGTTTTCCTTCTCCCTCCGAGGCGGGGCCACCCTTCCTGCTTTACTGGGGCCCGCCGCTCTCTTCGCACCCAGATTGTTGGGCCGGTAGACTCGAGGGACTTTGGTCCCTGAGATGACCTCCCACTGGAATCCACCGTCCTTCAGAGGCCTGTCCAGGGCGAAGTCGTAACCCCAGCGCCGCGACGCCTCTTCCATGTCTTGACGGAGGGCGGCGTGGTACTCCTGCTTCAGCTGCCTGCTGTCCACGGGGCCGAACAGGCTCCGACGTACGGGGCCGTTACCTCGGAGGTTCAGTCGGCTGCTGAGGGAGGGCTTGTTGGAGGCCATGGATCGACACTGCAGGAGACAAGAGAGGAAGAAAAGTTGGTTAGTGGTGATGGATGGAGGCAGGAAGGTCACTCCTGATATAGATACTAACTTAAGGAGCGAGATGAGATCGAGAGTTTGATGATGTTTGAAATACAGTTTTAAAAATATTTGAAATTTTGCTTTGTATTGTATTGTTCATACAGGCATTTATTGGTCACTATAGATTAAATACCGATTATCATTGTTATAATATTGTCAAGTTACAGTCATATATACACACATACACACTTAGTTTTACTGTTTCTGTTTTTTTATGTTTAATTTGTATTATTTGAATTTGTACAAATAAAAAGTCTAAAGGTTGTTTGCTAACATCAAATCGAATTGTAATTCAGAAATGTCATTTAAACAGAAATTTATTTACATAATTATTTATTTATAAAACGTAATAAAATATTAAAAAGTAATTTCTACTTCGGTTTCATATGAATAGCGATGGATAATCGCAATAAAAACGTTTAATCCTTAAATATCATTTGTAAAAATTCCATCATGATAACATGAACAAACATGAACAAAAAAACTAACGGCTCAAGAACTACTTCAGAGTTTTAAATTTCCAAGCTCACCATTTCAGCGGAGGTTCAACAGCAAACAAACGAAGACGTGATTTAAACTCTAGTTCCGTCTCAGAGGCTTATATACTGGACCCGTGACTCACTGGACCCGCCCAGGTCTCGGTACATGTCGAGACATAGACTCTGTTCTGTTCTGGGCATGTTGAGGACAAGTCCACTTTCAAACCGGCTTGTAGGGACATAGAATCGCCACTTGGGGGCGCTCGTGGTAAATCCACTCGACGCCATAGGCCTTCATGAGGGTGTGGACGAGGAACAGAACCAATAGAATCAACTTTGGATCGAGTGAACATAATTTAAAAACGAATTACGCGTTTAATAGCGAAGCCTGGCTTGAGCCTCTCGACTGCAAAATAATAAGTTATTGTCCAGAAAATACCGTGTTATTAAATTAAACACAGTTTATTAAACAAGAATATTTGTGTATATTGTTCTATTTTAATTGTGATTCTATCTCCTGTGTGCACACATAAAATGTAAACTTCCTAAAGAAGACAAAAGTTCCATCTTTATTGTGGATTTATACTTAATAAAGCCGTTTTTGATTCTGATTTAGATAAAAAATGAAACTTAACGACCTGGGTCACCACTAGGTGGTAGATTTCAAAACTCAACGACTCATTTTTTCCAGATGTAACATGTCTTCATCTGTATAATGACAGATCAACCAAATCTATTTATAGTTTTAAAGCAATATGCACTTCAGCGAAACGTAACATAAAACGACATCTGTAGATATTTAAAGTTAAGGTAGATTTATCTCATGTTTTCTGGGTGTAAACTCACGTATTCATCACCCAAGTTTGAACTAGAACACAACACTATACGTGTTAAAAACCCTTATTCGTTAATCGTTATTTTATTTATTATTTATCTAAATTATTAACCAGCCTGTGGGCCACACCCACCCACTGCATTCCTATACATTCTATTCGAGGGTTCAAGCTTCATTTTCAGAAACTACACAAAAATTCTGACTCAAATTTCCACGGAATCCGCTTCAAACGTGTGCAAAGATATTTTTTTCATGAAAATGTTTTCATTTTTTCATGAACTCCGCGTTTGTTCGCCCAGGAAGTGACGACAGATCAGGGGCGGAGTTACGTTTTCTTTTCAACGCTGTGGCGGGAGAAAGTCAGACTCTGGCTCCCTTGGCTCCGCCCACTTACTACTCCGTTCCACGTGAGTCACGAGCTCGTGTCGCTCCGTGGAATGTTGTACTGTCAACACCCACCCACACCCACACCCCCCCCTCCTCTGGCATAAAAAACACCCGGAATATCTCACAGTTCATGTACTAAGACCTTAAATCCAACTAAAATAAACGTGTATTTATACGGAATATATAATAGAAGACAACTAGTAAAACTTATAGAAAAACACTTTTCTCCGTGAATAGCAAAGTATTTATAAATAGAATACAAAAAGTTAACTTACATTTCTATTGTAGTATTTATAAATATAATATAAAAAGTTAACTTACATTTATATTGTAGTATTTATAAATATAATATAAAAAGGTAAGTTACATTTCTATTGTAGTATTTATAAATAGAATATAAAAAGTTAACTTACATTTCTATTGTAGTATTTATAAATAGAATATAAAAAGTTGACTTACATTTCTATTGTAGTATTTATAAATAGAATACAAAAAGTTGACTTACATTTATACTGTAGTATTTATAAATAGAATCTAAAAAGTAAACTTACATTTCTATTGTAGTATTTATAAATAGAATCTAAAAAGTAAACTTACATTTCTATTGTAGTATTTATAAATAGAATCTAAAAAGTAAACTTACATTTCTATTGTAGTATTTATAAATAGAATCTAAAAAGTTAACTTACATTTCTATTGTAGTATTTATAAATAGAAAATAAAAAGTTAACTTACATTTCTATTGTTTCCAGAGACAAGTAGAACTTTCTGTGTCGCGTTAATGTCGCCGAAGAAAATCCTTCTGGACTCGTCGGTTCTTGGTCAAAGCCTGAGTATCCTTGAGAGCCGAGCGGAGGGTCCGGGGGTTTATAAGGCTCCTGGGCGGGGCCCCTGCAAGGGTGGGAGGAGCCTGGTCCACGCGGGGAATTATCCAGGTCAAAAAAGTGAGCGCACGTGAACCCTTGACTCCGGGGTCGAAGGAGATTCCAACACAGGACGTCCCAGCGCTGCGCGGAGTCCCAGTGCGCATGCGCGAGGAGAGGGCGCGACTACTTTTTGTCTGCGCGCGTGGAAAATGTAGACCGCGCACTTTGACCTGTTTTGCAAGAAAAATATTTGACCTACTTTCAGGAAAAATGTTTTGCGTTTTTAAATGGATATTTTACAAGAATTAATAGAGGTTTTTGACACTTGAAATAATCTGATTTATTTATGTTTTAAAGTAAATCTGTCAAGCAAATGCTTTTATGCAAACTGTCATTTTAATTACGTTCTTATACGACACTTGAGTTCACTTTAAACCACTTACATGTTTTTTAGTTTGTTAACAAACATAGGTGTACATATATTTTTAGTAGTTTGTTTGATTTATTGTTTCGTGTTTTTTGACATACATTAGGTGATTGTGTATTTAAAAAGTACTTCAAATAACAAAAAAAAAGGGTGAGAAAATAAACCAATATATATTTTCATATAGAACAATATCAAACAATTAATTAAATAATATTAAAATCTAATATGGATATTTTTGATGTATCTTGAGTTATGAGTGAAACGTAGATTATTATAACATGATTATTAAATAGGTATATATTTTTAGATGTTTGGTATTTTATTGTAATTCTATCTCCTGTGTCCTCAAAATAAAATTCCTAAAGAAGACATAGCGAAATAAAAGTTCCATCTATATTATGGATTTATACTTAATAAAGGTGTTTTTAACGACCTGGGTGACCATTTGGTGGAAGATTAAAAAACTAAACGACTGTTATTCTTCCAGATGTAACATGTCTTCATCTGTATAATGACAGTTCAACCAAATCTATTTATAGATTTAAAGCAATATGCACTTCAGCGAAAAAATAAAATTAAACGAAATCTGTAGATATTTAAAGTTAAGGTAGATTTATCTCATGTTTTCTGGGTGTAAACTTACTTATATACTATAAGTGATAAGAACCCTAGTTGTTATTTTATTTATTATGTATCTGACTATTCGAGGGTTCAAGTGGGGGCTTTATTTCCAGAAAATACACAAAAATTCTGACTCAAGTTTCCACGGAATCCGCTTCAAACGTGTGCAAAGATATTATATTTCATGAAAAAAGCGTGGACACACCATCATTCCCGCGTGAACCCCGCGTTTGTCCCCCAGGAAGTGACGACAGAGCAGGGGCGGGGTTACGTTTCACTTCAACGCTGTGGCGGGAGAAAATCAGTCGACTCTCTTGGCTCCGCCCACTTACTACTGCGCTCCACGTGAGGCTCGAGCTCGTGTCGCTCCGTGGAATGTTGACTCGTCAAAACATACATGACCTACATATGAACATTCTTTGACATACATGGAGTTAATGTGTATGTTGACTCGTCAAAACATACATGACCTACATATGAACATTCTTTGACATACATGGAGTTAATGTGTATGTTGACTCGTCAAAACATACATGACCTACATATGAAAAATGTTTGACATACATGGAGTTAATGTTTAATTAAAAAATACTTAATAATAATAAAACAAAACCACAAACCGACATATGTTTTCATACAGAAACATATCATACAATTAATAAAATAATTTAAAAATCTAATATGGATATTTTGGATGTATCTTGAAATGTAAAATGCATCAACATTTCATCATAAAATGACAATAGTATTAAAATACCATGAAAAAGATTTTAATAAAATGGAGGTGTTGTAGAAACTAACTATTTTATTTTTGTATTTATTTCTATTTTGCATTACTATTCTCTAAATATAAGTGAATATAAAACATGTTTAGCAAAAAGTGCTTTTATATCAGGTTTAAAAAACGATGAAATAGTCATTTTATTCATCATATTTAACTGTGTCAGTTGCCAGCTGTCAAAACCACCAACAGTCAAACCAGGAACTAATAATAAACGAACACGGTTCACAGGCTGTTAGCCAGCAGTTGATCGACATGTCGGGAGATAAGAATAAGACAAAGGCCGTGACTGTGTGACGACATCTTAGTATCTTTGAACTGACTGTAGCTGCAGCACTGACTCTTTCACAGTGAAAACTTATACAAAAGGTTAGTTTTTCACATTGGTTTACTCCAGGTTCTCTGGAACTATATGGAAAATAATGAACATTTTCAATCAATACAAATAAATGTATTAACTTAGGTAGAACTTTATTGAAATTGTTTGTTTTTTCAAAATTATCCTCAGCAAATACAGCAATTTTTCATTAAAAAATAATCAAAATAAAATCAGAACAAGAACAAAGAGAAATAAAGAGGAAGAACAAGATGATGCAATCTAAGTCTAAAGTCTAAAATCTAAAGTCTAAAATTAAAACCAATGCCTCAATTTTTGACAAAAACATTAAGAACAGATTTAATCTAAACTGCAGAATAAGTTCCTGAAATGTGTTTTGAAAACAGAAGATTAATAAAATTTGAAAAAGTAGATACAAATTAACTCAAAAAGGTCAGATTTAAGTTGTTTATTTCGGTCTTTAGCCGTTAGAATCTGAAATAAAAGTTAGAAACTAAAGATTAAATGACAACATTTATACTCATCATTTAATGCAATAAGAGAAACTTAAATAAACAAGTAAAGTTTACTTGATTATTGTCCTTGTAGAATTTGTAAGAAAATATCCTAAATTAAATACAACTCCAAATTTTTCATTCGTTGAATTAGGATAAACCAAGAGTATAATTTGGAAATAATCTTGGAATTAAATAAGAAAAATAAGCTTTTTTTTTCCTATAATTAATTCAGAATTGTGTAACTCCTGGTATATTTTGAATAAAAGACAAACACTAAATAACAAGCTGAGGTTCTCAGTGATGGTGAAGAGTCCCACGCGCGTTACATAATCTTGCGTGGATTTACCACGAGATTGTGAGTGGATTGAAGCGAGTTGTACGATCCGTCGCCATAGCAACCGTGAGTCCGCACCTCGGTGAATGTAACTGAAGGAAAAGCGCGCGTGGATTTGAGAGAAGCTTTGGTTCTTCACGTGGATCTGCAGCGTGAAGATGGAGCTCGTGGGGCTGTCGTGGGTGGAACCTGCCACGCATTGGACACCTGGGCACGCGCGGTTGGTAACCGGGGAAATCGACGGAGAAAAAGCGCATAAAAAGTGTTTTTATCCATTTTTTGGCAACATTTAAGCAGGAAAAGTGTGGAAATCACCGACGTTTGTACGCGACTTATGGTGTTGGATGGAGAGTGTTATCAGGTCCACGCTTCCGTGGGAGTTCAACTGAGTTAGACACGTGACTTAACGCTTCTGCGGTCACGTGGTACTTGTACACAACTTGTATCAAGTCTGCTGCATACAACAGTATTTATGAAACGTGTGTTGATTTAATATCGCAATAAATAAAACAATAAAATGTAAAAATCTACTAAATTGAATCAAATATCTTTGAATTACACTGTTATTAAATAAACACGTGGGTGGAGCTGAAACGTGAGAATGGTTGAAAAAAAAGAAAAGGTTAAAGAAACGATGGATTATAAAATAATTCCTGTTCATCTCACAGTGAATAGTTTGGTCGATAAACATGTTAATATCAAGGTTTCTGTCATTTCAAGAACTCTATGAAAAATAATTAACATTTTTTCAATCGATATAAATAAGTCATCAATGGTTTAAGTCATTGTTTCAATGAGGATAAAACGTTAAGAACTGATTTAATCTAAACTGCAGAATAAATAAGTGAAATGTGTGTTAAAAACAGAACATTAATAAAGTTTGAAAAGGTAGATACAAATTAACTCAAAAAAGGTCGGATTTAAATTGTTTATTTTTCGGTCTTAGCCGTTAGAATCTTAAGTAAAAGTTAGAAACTAAAGATTAAATGACTATATTTATGATCATCATTCAATTCCATAAGGTTGGCCAGTAAAGGAAACTTAAATAAACAAGTAAAGTTAACTTGATTATAGTCCTTGTAGAATTTGTAAGTGCAAAAATATCCGATATTAAATACATTTTCATTCATTGAATTAGGATAAACCAAGAGTATAATTTGGAAATAATCTTGGAATTAAATAAGAAAAATAAGCATTTTTTTCTATAATTAATTCAGAATTGAGGAACTGCTGGTATTTATTGAATAAAAGATAAACACTAAATAACAATAATATTATTTTTGGACATTATTCGACATCATTTTTACAGTTATAATGGTCGTCTATACGCTCAGGTTCTCAGTGATGGTGAAGAGTCTTCGCTCGGAAATAATCCTGCTGTTTCTCTCACTGTGTCTCACGCGCATTAGATAACCTTGCGTGGACTGACCACGAGATTGTGAGTGGATTGAAGCGAGTTGTATGATCCGTCGCCATAGCAACCGTGAGCCAGCGCCTCGGTGAATGTAACTTGAGGAAAAGCGCGCGTGGATTTGAGAGAAGCTTTGGTTCTTCACGTGGATCTGCAGCGTGAAGATGGAGCTCGTGGGGCTGTCGTGGGTGGAATCTGCCACGCATTGGACACCTGGGCACGCGCGGTTGGTAACCGGGGAAATCGACGGAGAAAAAGACGCATAAAAAGTGTTTTTATCTTTTTTTTGGGAACATTTAAGCAGGAAAAGTGTGGAAATCACTGACGTTTGTACGCGACTTATGGTGTTGGATGGAGAGTGTTATCAGGTCCACGCTTCCGTGGGAGTACAACTGAGTTAGACACGTGACACAACTCTTCTGCGGTCACGTGGTACTTGTATTAAGTCTACTGCATACAACAGAGTAGTATTTATGAAACGTGTGTAGATTTAATATCGCAATAAATAAATAAAATAATGAAAACATCTAAGTTGAAGCAAATATTTTTATGTTATTAGATATACACGTGGGTGGAGCTGAAACGTGAGAATGGTTGAATAAAAAAAATGATTAAAGAAAGGATGGATTATATAATAATTTCTGTTCATCTCAAGGTGAATAGTTTGGTCAATAAACATTTAAGGTAAGGTAAAACTTTATTGATCCCTCAGGTCTCCTTCGGGAAATAGTTTTTTTCCAATAGTCACAGAAAATACAGCAATTGTTCATAAAAAAATAAAATAACAAGAACATAAAGAGAAAGAACAAGATGATACAATTTAAGTCTAAAGATAAATAACATAGATCAAAGAAAAATAACAAAGACAAAGGATACAAAGACTAACAGAACAGAAAATTCTATGTTAGTCTTTGTATCCTTTATTTATTTTCATATACAGGTTTCTGTCATTTCAAGGTGTAACGCCTGGAAAAATCTAGACGCATGTTATCTGATAAATAAAGTCTTTAACCCATAAAAACACATTTTAAATGTTTAAAAAATATCAGTTAAAAGTTTAGACAGGACATGAGGAGCCATGTTGGCATATATATAAATATATATATATATAGATGTTCCATTATGGAGACGTCAGTACAAGCTAAAACTACCCTACAAATAACCTTTACCTACAGTATACATATATTGTAGCAAGAGCGCCCCCTGGTGTAACAAAAACGGCAAGAAGCAGCTGATCAATTAAACAAGAGACAGCTTGTAAATTAACCCTTTTAATTAAAAAAAAAAAAAGCACATGACAAAACATTTTTGATGAAACAGACTTGAGTTTTTAGTGGTCACTGTTTTTTTGACCGATCCACGTCAGCAAAATGAAACTTCTCTAACACGAAACAATAGAAAAAGGTGAAAATGTTCCATCAATGTTTTTTTTCAAACTACACTGTACATTCATAAACAAACAAAAAATAAAGCTGAAAAGATCACTGGTGCATGGAATGCTGGGTGGTACAGCTTCGGACTACAAAAGGGAAGTGTCACTCTCCGACACACCCGCTCGATGTATGTAAAGTCAACGCTACAAGAATAGGGAGAATAAAATGTGCGATTAAAAATCCAACACAAAAAAGTTGACCACACGGTCCTGATCTTGTCCATCGCATGAAACGGTGACACCTCTCTCGACCGTTTCCTCGCCTCAGAGAACATCTCACTTCCTTTCTGGTGACCTGGAGCCACTGTGAAGAGATAAAGACGTTTTTAAAAAAAGAAAAGGGGATAATTTGTGATCCACTTGCAAATGAATCAGTCTGTACCTCCTTGAACGTGAGAAGGATCTTGAGGGCTTGTGGTTCCTGTCCCTGGAGAGGGACCTCTCCCTCCTCCTGTCCCTAGAAAAAGACCTGAAACACAACAAAAGCATCAGCTCCAGCTCTCTCTCCAGCTGAACTTAAAGACCCCCGGAGGACGACCGACCTGCTTCGACTGCGGCTGAAGCTCCTCCTGCGTGGAGATCTAACCGGGGGAAAATGGGAGAACGTTAGGAACGGGTCGAGCGGCGGCGGCTAACCGAAGAGCTAACCCATTGAATCCCGTGGGGCCCAGTGACAAACGTTTGCCTTCCTTATAAATTCAAACTTAAGAGCAAAGTTCCTCAATCAAAAAAAGTTAAATTGTGTGCTTCAAGTACCCCTGACAAAAAAGTGCAACTTTTGCCAATTAAACAAATATCAAGGACAAAGGTTGAGGGTTGGATTTCCCTTTCAGTGTGCAGACAGACTGTCACACCATTTATGCTTGACAAGTTAAAATAAAGTTGTTGATGGAAGAAAAATATCCAATTATTGGAGTCATTATTATTTTTTTGTCAGCAAAAATTTAGAATCTGTTCAAAACACCCCATTGTTCTTTTGAACGTATGTGAACCTTCAAATCTACTCTTAAATCACAAATTGGAGCGTCATACAATTAAAAAAATAAAATAAAAAAGGTTAATAAAAGAAAAACAACCTTTGCAAACCAGCTGTCTCTTCACTTTCAAAACTTATCAGCAGTGTACTGAATGAAGCAGGAAAACTTACTAGTGTTTTTTGGTTTTCAACAAGCTAGATATGACGAAAGGGAGGCAGACTGTCGGCTGGGTAGGTAGAATTGGCTGAATAGGCCACAGATGCTGCAAGGTGATTAGGTGGCAGGCAGATGGGGGCTGGCTGTGGCTTTTGTCCTGCTTTAATTGGTTAGCCGAAGGCTGCTGTGCTGGTAGGTTGTAGACTTTTTGGAAGATAATACGCTGATTGATGCGGAATGTGAAGTGGGCCGCAGTCGATTGGGTTAAGGTTGAAGGAAGAGGTGGTTGAGAACAGCATGATGAGGAACCAATGGGCTGGTGCAACCTGACGACTGGCCGTGCCGGGTCATGTGACAGCACCAGCCAATGCCGATTGGGACACGATGATCAGCAGTCACGTGATGCTGAAAGAGGACTAGTTGATTGACTCAGAGGGTGGTGAGAAGAGGCATGGTGGTGGCTCTGCAACGGGTTTCATTCTTATTAATATAGACGAAAATAAAAAGCATCCTCAAAACAAAAAGGAAAGAAAAGCATCACATTTTGCTACTTTCACACCACTTAAAACGCTGTCGCTGTCCTCAAGAGAATAAATCAAGATAGAATCGTTATTGTAAACGTTGATTAAATGTCTATATAAGAAATCAAATTTGTGTATTCTTGATAGAATCTACGCCATTATCGTTTTTTTTGATACAAGGTAAGCTTGGCTGATCAGAAAGCTACTTTAATGACGAACAATGTATATGGAGATGAAACTGCAAGTCACAAATGCATGCTCAGCAGAACACTTTAAAAGCACTACACCTATACAGTAGCCAGGATCACACTGTGGATCAGAGTGAAGTCTGTAAGTGCAAAAGCAGCCCTAAAAAATGTATTAAGAAAAAGAAAAAAAAAGTTTTGGACCAGAGATAGAAGAGCTACGTTACCTTCGCCTGGCCGGTGGACTACGTCGCCGATAATCGTCGCGCTCTCTCGGCCGTCTACTCCACGAAGGGGGCGCCCCGCGGGTGCGACTGCGCTTTTCCCCGTTGGACAGTTCCACTCGCACCCGGCAACCGCACATCGTCCTGAAGCACAAGCCATAAACCAACCGTAAACGCTGGAACTTAAGTTTCATTATCACATTTTTTTTTTCCCCCTCTTACCTTCCATCGAGCTCACGCACAGCATCGGTAGCATCTCTTGGGTCTTCGAACTCCACAAAGGCAAACCCTGGGGGGTTCCGGGCCACCCAGACACTGCGGAGGGGGCCGTAGTAACCAAAGGACCTCTCTAGCTCAGTTTTGTTCCCATTGTTACCCAGATTCCCCACGTAGACTTTGCAGTCAAGAGGACAGTCACGATGCATGACTGGGTCTGAAAGAAAGATCAAGATGAAATGTAGTTAGAAAGAAATACTAATATGATCCAGTTCTACTAGTACAACTACAGTGTAACTGAGTGTAACTGCAGTGTGTTGTGTAGAACATAGGAATACTAGCCCACCTGTCTAAAATACGTATCAATACAGAAAGCATTTTAGCAAAATCAGTGTTAAAGAAGGCTTAAATTGTCTCCGACTTCTCCTATAACGGATAAAAACACAAACCAATACACTGAGATAGTTGCTGTTGTGTTAGCTTAGCCACTTGACTTGAAGCTAGCATTAGCTTAACCGAAGCATTGTGTCGGGTATCTTACACGAAAACCATCCTTATATATTGCAAAATACTTGTATTTTCAGCTTGAATTCACTCGCATAAACTCCGTTTCAATAAGTTTCAGGATAAACATCCAAGAATTGGACAAGTTAGCGCTGAGGAAAGCTAAAGCTAGCTTTGGACCAGTTAAAATGGCTGTCGCCCCTTTTCTAGGCCCGGTTGTTGGCGTTCATTTAGCAACGATCACACACTTTTCCCAGCAGAATTGGTAGGACTACGTGGTAGACAGAACACAAGCGGACATATATCGTACAAATATTCACCTTGAATCTCTTATCTCACAGGGATACACGCGATTCTACGGCTCGATCTTTGCGTTCGGGTCGACGATGGAAAATGGCGTGATGAAGAAAGGGTCTGTTCGTTCTCGGTGATCGGGTGTCCCGAGGGGGCGGGGTAAGTTTACGGTCCACCGCAATGTTTAAACTACACGAAAACCGAATTAAATATAGTTATTTTATGACACCGTGAGTCAAGACAACTAAACATTAAAATGTCTTGATTTGACGTGTTCTTTGAATATGCACTGCAGTACCTTAAGCATTTATTATGTATAACTTATATATTAAATTGTAGCATAAGTTAACTTTAAAAGCATTGATCATTACTATAGATTATTATGTAACAAGGTTTGCTCTGCGTGTGCTTTTTTACACGTCTAGCTGGGATTTCCTGTGTATGTTGAAGCTGTGAACAAAATGGAATCTGATTTATTATTCAGTCAGAGTTAATAGATATTGCAGAAAATGAAGTTCTAGACAATTGTTTTACCTTCAGTCTCTTTATTGCAAACAACCATAAAACAATATGATTTTTGCAAAAAAGATTAACTTTACAAACTAACATCCTAACTTCCCATTTTTACTCTGATGGAACTGAACCTTCAGTGTCAGACTTATTACCTGCTCACTGAAAATAACAATGTTAAATTAATGTTGTAAAGTGTGTACTGTGTTGTACTTGTATTATTCTACTGTTTATTGTTGTTTTTATATTTATTAGTATCTTATTTATTGTTTTTGTTATTATTATTATTTGTTAAATCATTGAGGGAATAATAAAGGAATATACATTTTCTGGTTCTTATCCTCCATTCAAAAATCTACTCCCTCTATCCTTTGGTAAGACTTAGAGAAATGGAAGATGATCGACTTTTATTTCCCAACTGTGTGCTTATATTATTTTAAGATCAACTAATGTAAGTAAGTAAGTAAAGTAAGTAATTTATATTTATAGAGCGCTTTTCCAGACCAGGGTCACAAAGCGCTTAAACAATCAAAACAATATTCAATAAAGTGTATATATTTTAAGTGTGTAAAGTTTGTCGTTGAAATCTCGGGGCGAACAAGAGGTTACGAGGTACCAACGGTTTCACTCCTCCTTCCAGCCAGCTGTAATCATGCCCTGCTTTGTTTATACAACGAGTCCCTTGGAGGTGGTTACTTCCCTGGATGGATGACGCAAGGTGACAAACCTCAATGCTTTTGACCAATTGAAAAAAAAGATTTTCTAATGACGATATTTAAACGAAAAGAGAGTTGTGTACAAACACACACACACACGTGTGTACATTAGAGAGATCCAATTAAGAGACACTTGAATCAAAACAGTAGTTGCCCTTTAAGCAGATCCTTCACATTCATTCCTACTGTCCGTGAACGCCTCACGGAAGAGGCCACGCCCCCCCGTCTGTTAGCTAACACCCCCAAACTAACTGGTGACAACTCAGACCTGGATCACTATTATGACCGCAGGACACCCTTCGAGGACATCAGGTGGCGATAGACCGGGACAGCGTTTATTTAACAGCTCTAGCCTTGGGTTTTAAATGCCGTTAAATGTGTAACGACTCGAGGCTGGTTCGTCCGCTCGTGAAGGCTAAGGAAGCGCTCAACTTAGCTCGTGACGTCACTCCCGGAGGCGACTTAGCGGCCGTGCTTGTGTCCAGGTGAGGGGAGCTCTTGACGGGGTCACCGTCCACCACCGTCCACCACAGCAGCATGTCGGAGCCGGAGGTGAAGCAGGCGAGCAAGGAGGTGAAGGAGAGCGAGAACGTGGCGGAGAAGTATTCTGCCATGAGCGTGAGGAACAGCGAGATGAACATGGGCGAGCTGTCCTCCGCCTTCAGCAGCGCCGTGTCCCACAAGCCCGTGAAGAAGGTGAGCGTTTTACTCACTGACGGGGGTCTGCAGGGGGTCCCTAACATCTCTGTGTGTCTGGAACTGAGAGGGCCACATTCCCTGCTATTTATTGACATCATTATTTCAAACTGGGTTATTATATACAGAAGTGATGAGTGACATGCTTTTACATCTGTGACCGGAGGTCACGTGTGTTTACTTTGGTACTTTTGTATGTTTTCAGAATCAGAATCAGAAACTTTTTTATAGCCAGTATTGTAAACGCAACATGGGATTTTTTTTTTTTTGTGGTGGCATTACAGAGTAAAATAATGAGATAATATCAGTGATTTATGTCGTTTTTATTGGTTCTCAAAACTAAAGTTCAAGTTAAGTTGACAGTTTCAGCAGCTTGATCCCAAATTCACATCTTTTTCAGGGAGAACTTGAGTCGCACCTCATAGATCCAGTGGTTTTCAGTAAAAAAAATGTGGTCCTTTTCTAGTACCGAACAAAATTAACCGAAACATGCTTCGTCTTTCGGTCCCAGGTGTGGTCGGAACTTATTTATGTGCGGATTCTTCCGAGGAAAGTGATAAAGGCTGTGAACTTTAGATCGATTCATCACTTGGAAACTCTTGGTGTTCTTTTTTTTTTATGTAAGAAAACAGCTTTGAGTGAAGTAAACAAAGCTGAAGAACTAAACTCAAGATTTCTAGTAACAATGTCATTTTCTTTTCGTTAGAATTGATGTTATACAATTCGTAAAAATAAGTATTTTTCAGTAACCGGTATTGAAGTGAAGATCTGAATCGGTATCGAAAACGTCCGATCAATACCCAGCCCGAGTTGTCAATCTTTCTCAGCCTCGCCCTTCAAGCCAAGTGGTTCCTGATGAGTAAGTTAATACTAAATAGTATCTGAAGTGTCAAGAAGAAGTACCAGAATTTATCATTCTTACTTCCCGAACTACCCTTTAAGATTCTTTCCTTTTTCCTTGTTCTTCAAATCTGGAATGTTTCTCATGATATCTCCCACATCTTATGATCTTGTTTCTATTTGTTTTCACAACTTTGTTTACCTTTCTTAACTCAATAATTCAGTTCATAAGCTTCATAAGTGGTTTTCTAAAGAACATGTAGTCAGTTAAGTTTTTAACTTTAGTCCTAAAAGTTGCTTTCTATGTTTACAAGGATAAAACAATTGTGGTTTTAGATTTATATTATAATGACAGTATGATTTATAATCCAACTACTTTGTATCTCAGATTTAATGATATGATTTTGAACAATTAAAGACTGTTTCTTAACGTTTACATTTTCTAAATGTATATATTTCCTCATGGTCTTTGGCATGTTGTTCAACTAAGTGTTCACACATCCTGGACTCCTGTCATCAGGGTCTAGATCGAAACCAACCGTTCCACGCGTGAAGAATCCCAGTGAAGCGGACGATGATCTGTAGATGAAAGTTTCGTGAATAATTCATCTAAACTGGTTAAACCTGCAGAGACGGAACATGGAAACGCTTTCACACTAATGCCTCATTATTTGTTGATTGTCTGAAGCGTAGCAATGCTTTAAATAAGTATAAGTATTTGAATAAATCTTTCACAATCTTGCTCAGAGTTTGGTCGTTGCTCAAATAGGTGCAAAAAAACACATCCAGGAACGAGGAAGAGTTTAATGTTTCAGTCGGAAGAGAATTCTCGGAAAAAAAAAAGTCACATTGTGCAACTCGCGCCTCATTCGTCAGCAACATATAGAAAAACAAATATCCTCAAAGTTCATCTCCTCATTCTCTTTGAAATGCAAGTTATTTTCACACTTGCTGTGTACCTGTCAAGTTTTTAATCTTAACACATCGCTGTAGTTCACTTTCCTCCTCTCGGTCATACAACTCACAGCCCCCCCCTCAACTCTAAAGGGGAAGTACGCACTCGTTTTTCTCTTCTTTTTTTTTCATCACCACATTTCTCGCTTGGTAATTTCCTCTCGCATGGGAACTGTTTTTTTTTAAAAAGAGCATCTTATGACAAGAGTGCTGGAAGGAAGAAAACATTCCATCACCGTCTACTGCTGTGTGCAGAACCACAGCTTTTATGTTGTCCCTTCAGGGACACCGTAGTAACAGATGTTGGCCCGAGTGTTCCATATTGATTTAGAAGTAATTTTTCTTAAGTAATACGACCTTCTTTGGAGCTCCCTTAAGAACGCTGGTAAAGAAGAACTTGTTGTTGAGTCGTTCTTAGCTTAAGAAGATCTTTCACTAAGAAGGAAATGTAAGCTGGAGCTGAGTCACTCTTTACACACTTTGCATGTATGAGTTTATAGTACTACTACGACTTAATTGTTGAACATTTAATCATCTTTGTGAGTCTATTTAATCCGTAAATCAACAATAAACTCGCACTATTTACAGTAAATCTAGGAATACGAGGAAACGCACTATAACTCAACGGTTTCCACTTCAATAAAACAAGGAAAACGTATAAAACGTCGGGACTTTCCAACAACTGACCCGCTCTAGTAGAAGAACTCGCATTCTCCCGATCCTTAAAACTCTGCATCGGCTGTGAATTGTTTTTTGATTTCTCAAGCGCTTTGTGACCCTGGTCTGAGATAAAAACTTTACAAATAACTATAAAGCCTTCTTCTTACGTCCTTAAGAATAAGTGAACGTGGGAAACACTGTCGTTATTTTCCTCTTTTACACAAAACTGGATTCACATCATCTTATTTAACTTCCCAGAATCCTCGGGAACATGAAAAGCCTTCTGCTTGAAATACTGCGAGTCTCAGATCTCAGTCAGAAAATCATTGAATGTTTAAAAAAAACAAAAACAACTTTCAATAATCTTTTTTTTAACAATCGTTTGGTCAAAACTGATAATTAATTTTTCTACAGAAAAAGAGATTTTATTTGAAAAAAGAAGTCGCCTGAATAACTCTCTAATACTTTATTAACTCATATTGAATTTACTTTATTTCCCCCCCTTTCAGCTTTGAACTCCTTTACGATGACGGTCAAATGATGACTAGTTAAAATGATAGTTAAAAAAATGATCTTTAGTCAAATGAAGTTCTGGATCCATCTCACATAAGCAGCTGTTGTGAACCTGGAGATGGATCACAGAGCAGCACTCCTGGTACATCGGTGAGGACGTCGGTGATAAAGCTCATGAGCATTTATTAATAATAGAAGTCGCTTCCATCACGTGTTTTCCATGATCAGAGTTTCAGTTTGATGTTCAGTTTATTGTGCGTCGCTGAGGAGAAGTTCTTGTAGACGTTGAAATTGTGCCAAATTCCTCTTAAGTTTATCTTTAGAACCATCATCTGGATGGTGCGACTGTTGCTGCAGTCCCTCTATTTATGGCTTCATGTCAAAACAAACGTTATTTATTGTCGGAGCTGGTACCAAACACTAATGCAGAGCCCAGAGAAAAAACAAGATAATGTGAGATTGTGATTTAATAATTGTATTTAAATATATTTAATGTTTTTTTTGTTTTTTTTTCTTTCTAGCAAATCCAGTTTGCGGAGGACAAGCAGGAGTTCAGCAGGTTTCCTACAAAGACGGGTCGTCGTTCTCTGTCCAGGTCCATCTCTCAGTCGTCCACCGACAGCTACAGCTCTGGTGAGGTTCTGGTCCACGAGTGTCGGGTCCGTAACTCCAGTGCAAACGATCGCTCCTACAAAGCTGCGTCTTATACAGACAGTTCCGACGACGAGACGACGCCGCGGGAGAAGACGCAGGTCAACTCCAAGGGCAGCAGCGACTTCTGCGTCAAGAACATCAAACAGGCGGAGTTCGGACGGCGGGAGATCGAGATCGCCGAGCAAGGTGCGTCGACGAGACGCATGTGAACGTTTCATTAACAACCGAAGCCTCTTGGCGAGAGATTGGAAGTAAAAATAGTTTTTTTATCCCAAAATGTTGACGAAATAATGACATCATAATCCTGCAACATATCTGTTGGCGAAATATCTCAAAGACGTTTGTATTGAAATTAACTTGAAATTGTTATAAATAAAAATCGTTCTATTTAAGGTTCAATAAAGAAAAAGGCGGAAAAAAACTGAAAAAATATTTTCCCTTTATTTAAAAAATACTTTCAAATAAATTTCCAAACTGTTTACACTTTACCGGAAAAATACTTTTTTCACTTTATTCAAAAGAAAACAATTGAAAAAATGTATTTTTGATTCAAGCAAATTTAATGATTAAAAATACTTTTTTGATTGAAGCAAGTTATTTTAATGTAAATTAAATTATTTTAATTGAAGTAATTAATGTATTTATTGATTAAATAAAGATAAACAAAACTACTTTTAGTAGCCAGAACCAAAAATCTTGGCTTGAGTTTAGCTTTGTTCAAAAACGGTTTAACCCAGAAAATAGCCAAATATAACTCAGACAAAATTTCTACCAATGGAGGAACATTTAAGGGGGATTTTTTTTTTTTTTTGCAAACATCATATTTTGCAACAATACAATATAAAGAAGCCTAACAAAGGCAGCAGTTTGCCACTGGTTTTGGACAAAACCTACACTATATGAATCCATACTTCTGTGTTTTTTAACTGTGATGAATTGTTGCACAAAAACAGTGAAACACGACTTCATAAAACAAAGTCAAATAATGAATGGGAATAACTTAACAATAATTACTATAAGATGAATTATTTATTTGTTTTGATCATTACGATCACATTAACCCGATTCTTTCTGCGTCTCGATAAATAATTCTTCTTCTTGTTCACACATGTCGTGTAAGAACTCAAAGAAATGATACAAAAACACATTTATTTTATGTTTGAAGTTATTGATTCAGTGTCAAGTGAAGTCCAAATTGTGTGTAATGACTCACACTCTGCTTCGTCTTCTCGACTTTTTTTTTTGTCTTTCTCTCTCATTTGTACTTCTTTATTTAGACATGTCAGCACTAATCTCCTTCAGGAAAAGGGCTCAGAGTGAGAAACCATTGGCAGGTGCCAAAATTGTGGGCTGCACTCACATCACTGCACAGACTGCTGTATGTAACCTCTCCTCACTCACAGTGTATCAGCCTCTCGCTGCTGTCTTTTTGTGTAGACATGTTAGTCATGGTGATGTCCGGAGAGACTCTGGGCTGAAGCTTGATGATCTCTGTGTCCGACGCTCAGGTTCTGATCGAGACCCTGGTGGCTCTGGGAGCTCAGTGCCGCTGGACCGGCTGCAACATCTACTCCACGCAGAACGAGGTGGCCGCCGCTCTGTCAGAGATGGGTGAGCAGATTCAAAACAGACGACTTCAAACACTCCCGGTCGACTAAAAATACACTCGATAAAACGAAGCTTCCTGGAAGAATGGGACGGACAGGATTAGCACATGAAAGCACCAGAGCCGCTGAAGAAGATACGTTACAGAAGCGGCTCTGAGGTGGTCAAAGGAAGAGAAGATGTATCGTCAATGAGTTCAGAAGATATTTACCTTTTATTATTTTAGTGCAGACTGAGCAGGGGACTCCCATCTTTTTACAGTTGAGTAAGAACATGAAAATCCTTATGTCAAACCATTTTATATGGCTTTTCTTATATAGTTAAGATTTAAAACACAAATAAAGGACAGAAATCACCCAAATGAACTGCGAAATCACAAAAATATCATATATTCATATGTTTATTTTTTCCTTCTCATCTTTTTCTTTACATTAATTTCCAATCAAACAATTTTCAACTATAATAAAACAATTTTCAAATGTTGCAGCTTTTTTTTTAACTATAAAATGTTTCGACTTTAATCAAGTAATTCTTCAACTATAATTAAACAATTTTTAATCGGAAACAAATCATTTTCAACTATAATCAAACAATTTACAAATATATCAACATTTATTTTAAACTATAAAATGTTTCAACTATAATCAAACAATTTTTAACTGAAATCAAAAAACATTCAACTGTATTCAAACATTTTTCAACTGAAATTTAAACTATTCTTAACTTTAATCAAACAATTTTCAACTGAAATTTAAACTATTCTTAACTTTAATCAAACAATTTTCAACTATAATAAAACAGTTTTCAAATGTTGCAGCTTTTTTTTTAAACTATAAAATGTTTCAACTTTAATCAAGTAATTCTTCAACTATAATCAAACAATTTTGAACTGAAATCCAACCATTTTCAACTGTTTAACTGTAATCACACAATTTTCAAATATATCAACATTTATTTTAAACTATAAAATGTTTCAACTATAATCAAAACAAATTCAATTGTAAACAATTTTTAACTTTAATCAAACAATTTTCAACTTTAATCAAACAATTTTCAACTATAATAAAATACACATTAGGACGTATGTATAATAATTGTATAGATTTATTTTGTCTTTCTACCAACACTAAGAACCAATTGAAGTCCAGACAGTGTAACAAAGTGAATTCTCATCAATGGTTTGTTTTTTTATTTTGGATTGACACTTGATCTGTTTATAGATGTTCTTTCTTTGTCACTGCTCGCCGGATGCTTCGGGGGTTTGCCCTCTTGTTCCTGTGAGCGCTGTGACATTTAGTCAAGCAGCGTTTCTTGAGGCTGGTAACTTGTGTTGCCGAGCAACAGACTCGGTACATACTTGAGTTCCACCATCAGTCTTCGCTGCTCCGACACCCCGACAGTCTTCCCGCTGATCACGGCTTTTGTTGTGGGACTAGAAGTTATAGCAGCGTCAAGACCTTCTGTCTGTGTTGGAAGTTACTCTGTTAAAGTGCAGCATCAGATTAAGTTCTGTGTTTGTTTAACTAAAAATAAAACGGCTTCCTTTCCTGGAACACAAACCTAGTCAGAACTAAACTGGGCTGCAGGTTGAGATGTTGAGTCATGCTTTTGTTTTGGTTTCTACTTCACATTATTAATGTTTGACAGTCGTGTGAGAGGAAGCAAATGTGTGTGTGTGTGATTATACTCTATCGAACCGGCCAGAACTCGAACAATCCAAATGGTTTCCTGTATTTGTAATCACGGCTACATGATCAAAATCAGTGGCAGTAGGAAACGGTTGAACATTCTGTACTTTTTTATGACACAGATAAAGTTACATATTTACTTTTATATCCCAGGACAGGAGATTATAGCAGCAGAATACAAGACGGTACAACAGAAACGAATCACAACAAAGTGTTTAATACAATAGATAAAGACACAAGCGCCATTGAATTGTATAAATATTGATTATAGAGCCTTTTTAAAATAGTCTCTTTACCGTCATGCAGACGTGAGCTTTACGTCTTCTTTAGTGTATTTATGTTTCTTATGTTCACCTAATAAAAATAGTTTTTACTCTCACAGACGTGGATGAATGTCAACAAGAATGAGTCAGTATGAGGTTGAAAAAAGATAAGAAAATGGCTACAGTTGAACAAATAAAAGTTTGTTTAGAAACATAAATATTTCTATTTTCACTCGCTGACCTTTAACCCCTTTCTAGTGTCCTAAAACTCCAGCATCTGTTGACCCCGGAGACAAGAATGAAAGACTGGCTTGTAAGATTAAAAATTATCTCTGGAATTTAGTTGCTCTGGACTTTATAAGTCTGGGAAAAACTCGTTCTTATCTATGTTGTTCACAGGTTTCTGAACAACTTGTGAACAGGAGTTTCCTCTTGGAATTTTTTTTCCTCGCGAAGCTGAATTGCCAGAATTTGATGTCACAGAAAATAATGAGTTTTCCTGGATGTTTTTCTGGTTCCAGGCGTGGCTGTGTTTGCCTGGAAGGGGGAGTCCGAGGACGACTTCTGGTGGTGCATCGACCGCTGTGTCAGCGCCGACGGCTGGCAGCCCAACATGGTAACTTCAAGTCGCTCACGATGACCATTGTCAAAGGGCTCCCGGCCCTCCTGGCTCAGGGAAATGTCATCGGACAAGAACGATGCTTAAAATAAACACAGTGTTACAATACAAATACTTACTGAAGTATCTCCTCAGTTGAAAATATTGTGTCGAAACTAAACCCAGTTAAAGGTCAAGTAGATTTAGGAAGTTTCAGTTTGTATGACTATAATGAAACCTTTCAAGGATAAATATATTGAAGTACTTCTTCTAACTAAAACTATTTTTTATTTTTACTCGTATAATTATATGTAATAATAGTGTTATTATTTATTTATTCATCGCTATTGTTCTTGGGATGGATTATTGTCGATAAAGTTTATTCAGTGTTATTTTTTTATTTTCTAACCATTTTTTTATTTTAGAAATTATTAATCCAATCAAATTTAATGGGTTAAATGTTCTTCAAAACACGTTGAACAAGCTTTATTCATCATTTAAATGGGTCAAATGTTAGTCAAGTTTAATTGAAGCGTCACAATCCAATGATACCGTGGCTGCACTCGAGGTGTGAAGAGGATTGTCAATAATATCGTAGAAAGTGAAGCAGGACTACGACCTTTTAACTGCAAGGACTTGTCCGTGCGTTTCCATAGTAACGCTGGCGATGACACTTGTGTGTACAAGGCTACATTTGTTTAAATAATGCAGCGCAAACACACTTCACACTCGATGCCTCGGGCTGGTGTGTATCGTCCGACTGTGGACGTTGTTAATCATTTCCTACGTTACGTAAGTCGACTGACGAAAAACAATCGACACTCATTTGTCTTCTGGCCCCAGGAATAAACAGTCTTTAGTAGTTTAATGCGGAGTTATGTTCTGTGTTAAACATAATCTGCGAAGTAGCACTGTTTAATGTTGACAATTGAAAAACATGTCAAAGCATTTATAATCTCTGCCGTCTGCCCTTTGTAAACCTTTAAATAAGATTTTTAAATTCTCAAAACTATACATTATTTTAGTAAAATGAATTAAATTATAACTAATAGTAAACAAGTAAACATTTAACAACATTTTATTAACTTGTAAACTGCATATATGTTGCCATCCCTCTTAACAACCCTGTGACCTACTACTCCCATAATGCTTTGCCGCCCAGCCAACTTTAAAAATAAGAAATGGTGCAATAGACGTAGAAATTAAATGCAGTATTGTAGCAAACAATCAACCACCACTTAATAAAGCAGTGTGCAGAAAGGCATCATGGGAGTTCACCGTTTTGTTTGCACCAAAAAGGTCGTCGCAGTAAAAAGAGTCTCCTCTTTAGTTATAAGCAAGTAAGTAATTTGCATTTATATAGCGTTTTCCAGACCAGGGTCACAAAGCGCTTAAACAAACTAAACAAAATTCAATAAAGTATATACTTTAAAGGTCAAGATAATACTGAGAACAACCAACGGATCCCATTTAGTTTTGTAGATGTTCAAGGATCTTTGCAGTTCCTGACTTTCGGCTTATGACAATATTATTATATAGTTGGTACCGTGTGCAAAAACAAGAATCCGCGCCGAAGCTGAATCGCGACATGCCGTGGGACCACTGTGTTACTAATAAAGTTGTGTTCGGTGCTTTTAAAATGTCGTTCTTCGGTTGTAGATTCTGGACGACGGAGGCGACTTGACTCACTGGATGTACAAGAAATACCCGAATGTCTTCAAGAAGATCCGAGGCATCGTGGAAGAGAGCGTCACTGGCGTTCACAGGTGATACACACACACAAACACACACACATACACACACACAAACACACACACACACACACAGAATGTAAGATCACAAACTTCTCCTCGTCTCTCTGCAGGTTGTATCAACTTTCCAAAGCTGGCAAACTATGCGTACCCGCCATGAACGTGAACGACTCGGTGACCAAGCAGAAGTTTGACAACCTGTACTGCTGCCGTGAGTCCATCCTGGACGGGTGAGTGTGTTTTTCCCCGACATATTTCATACAAGAAATGGGAGCAGCGTCGTTCCTCTGGGGTGAGGAATGAGTGTTGACGGTGTTGAGTCGGCAGCTGTGGCCGTTTGAGGGGCTGGTGAGCACAGGATGTTTATTCAGGCTCCAGAATCCCCCGAATAAGATCCAAGAGGATCATGATCTTTAATCCTACGAGACAAGTGCGTGTAAAACAAATGTTTGTCTAAAGATCTATGAGTACTTTTCAATTCCTTAAACAAATGATCAAATAAATAAATAATAAAAGACTCATTCGTAGAAAAATCCTGATCTACTTCATTATACTTCTGGTATTATTGTTTTTTTTTTATTATTTATACTAAGTATTATTGTGCAGTTCTTACAACTGTAGATGATGGAACATTATTCACAGTAAAGAGGAGACAAACTTTACAGTGTACATGGTCAGAGATATAAAGTCCGATGACAGAAAAAAAGCCTTTTAACATGTTGTGAAAACCTCTTAAGAACAATTATTTGTTTTAAAATGCAATTTAATGGTCCAATTTTCATTCATTGATTCATTTATTTTCTAACACTTTGTCCCTTATCGGGGTCGGGGGAGACTGGAGTCTATCCCAGTTTCATTGGGCGAGAGGCAAGGGACACCCTGGGCAGGATGCCAGTCTGACGCAGGCCACACAAAGACAGACAACCATTCACACACACACTCATACCTACGGAGTAAACCCACGCAATACAGGGAAAACATAATTTTTTTTAATTTAATTTTCTTTATTGTGTGTTTTTATTGTTGCGTCAAGATCATTCAATCATGTTGATTCCCTAAAAGCTGAAAGACCTGCTGTTAGATTTTATGATGACTAAGCCTGAAACTGTAGGATTGTGCAGATGCCTGATCACAGCTGATAAGAATCTTCTCCTCAAATCTGACTCATCTTTTCACTCCTCGTCAGCTTGAAAAGAACCACAGACGTGATGTTTGGAGGCAAGCAGGTGGTGATCTGTGGCTACGGCGAGGTAAGAAGCTTGAATATATTCTTCAAACTCTGTAGATCCTCAGAGTAAAATTGAATTACCTCATTTATTTCTAAAAATGTGTCTTTTGTTTGCAAATATAAAATAAATAAATAAAATATACATTCTTCTCACTCATGTTAATACAAGTTTTCAAAAACTAAAATGTGGTCATACTTTCTATTTTATCTTTTATCATCCTTCAAGGGTTTTAATTCATTGTTGTAACATAAAACAAATCATGTTGGAAACATTTCCATTGAAAAAAATATAGATGTTTGTAAACAGTTTCATTTAATTGTTTGTTTTATTTACTTTTAATCAATATATAATATGTACTATCCCAATATGTCCTATTATGTCGTACTTAAAGGCTTCACTGTCAATTGTTTTATTCATACATACAAAAGTAGTGTCGTATTTAAATCTTTTGAGTTAGTTTATCTTTTCAAAAGAAGATATTTTATCATGTTCCAAAAAGGTTTTAATGCTTTTCCATGTGTAACACATCTTAAATGAGCATAGAAATCATCCAGACTGACCTCCATATGTCCTTCAGCTTCATTATCGTCTGGTTATAATTGTAAAAAGTGATTATTAATATTGTATTTCGACTCTAAATGCAGGTAGGAAAAGGTTGCTGTGCAGCACTAAAAGCTCTCGGATCCATCGTGTACGTCACAGAGATCGATCCCATCTGTGCTCTACAAGCCTGGTACGTGACGTCAAGGTCGCATGAAGGACAATCGACTGATCCTTTTTCTATCATGTCTCCTTCAGCATGGATGGCTTCAGGGTGGTCAAGCTGAACGAGGTCATTCGTCAGGTGGACGTCATCATCACGTGCACAGGTAGGTGATCTGCTGCGCTCAAGCTCTCGCCGTCCAGACGAGTGACTCGGGTCTTCTCACAGGCAACAAGAACGTGGTGAACCGGGACCAGCTGGACAGGATGAAGAACGGATCCATCGTCTGCAACATGGGTCACTCCAACACAGAGATCGACGTGGTAAACCTGGGTCCACTTCTTTGAGTCCTTCTTTGATTTCGTGGATCTGAATTGTCGGTTCCTGCAGACGAGTCTTCGTACCCCGGAGCTCACCTGGGAGAGGGTTCGATCTCAGGTGGATCACGTCATCTGGCCGGATGGCAAGAGAGTGATCCTGCTGGCGGAGGTGAGCAGCAGCCTCTTCGGTAGACGTCACCCCTCGATCGAGGTTTTCCTAAAAAGCTTTCCTTCCACAGGGACGTCTCCTCAACCTCAGCTGCTCCACAGTCCCTACCTTTGTCCTGTCAATCACCGCCACCACACAGGTATCATCAAAAACAAGTGAAGATTCAATAACATCTTTCAAGAGATGGACAAGAACCCAAGCTTGTTTGTAACAACACCTCCTGAAGATGGATGGATGGATGGATGGATGGATGGATGGATGGATTGATGGAGGAATAGAGATATGGATGGATGGATGATGGAGAGATAGAGATATAGATGGATGGATGGATGGAGGGATAGAGATATAGATGGATGGAGGGATAGAGATATGGATGGATAGATAGATTAAGGGATAGAGATATAGATGGATGGATGGAGGGATAGAGATATGGATGGATTGATAGATTAAGGGATAGAGATATAGATGGATGGAGGGATAGAGATATAGATTAAGGGATAGAGATAAAGATGGATGGTTGGATAGACGGAGGGATAGATATATAGATGGATGGATAGATTAAGGGATAGAGCTATAGATGGATGGAGGGATAGAGATATGGATGGATGGAGGGATAGAGATATAGATAGAAGGATAGATTAAGGGATAGAGCTATAGATGGATGGAGGGATAGAGATATGGATGGATGGAGGGATAGAGATATAGATAGAAGGATAGATTAAGGGATAGAAATATAGATGGATGGGGATAGAGATATAGATGGAGGGATAGATTAAGGGATAGAGATGTAGATGGATGGATGGATAAATTAAGGGATAGAGCTATAGATGGAGGTACAGATGGATAGAAAAATGCAAGGATACAAAGATGTGTACGGAAAAATAAAATGAATAAATACAATAACGTATAACAATAAACAGGCAGGGTAAAGAGTGAATAAATAGAATACCAATATTAAAATAAACTATATAATAAGTACAGAAGGCATAAAATAAAAAACTGTGATATACAGAAAGATGAGATGTGAACAGTAAACTGCTGTATAAACATCTGGTCACATTTAGTTGACAAATATTAAGAAAGAAAACATATAATGCCTAAAACAAGTGTTTTTGTCAGAACATTGTCAGAACTATTGAAAACTGAAGTAGGTATTAATCAAGAATAAATGAAACATCTCTTTTTTAATTCCACTCTTATGATCTATTTTACTTCTCATCAAACCTTTAGTTTGTACCAGGCGTTAAAATCAAGAAGGTATCAAGTAAAACCAGCTGCTAGAGTTAAGGTCCTGGTTGTTGACGTGTCTCTTCAGGCCTTGGCTCTCATCGAGATGTACAACGCTCCTGAAGGACGCTACAAGCAAGATGTTTACCTGCTGCCAAAGAAGATGGGTGAGAATGTACTCCTCACCGAAATACATTTCAAATGTGTCTTTCATTCATGATCCTTCCTTTCTTGGGTCTGGTCGCTGGGGCAGCAATTTCAGCAGAGAGGCCCAGACTTTTATAATCCAGCTCTTCCAGCTCTTGCTCTGAACACCTCAGCAGAGAGACGTCAAGGAAACATCTTAGTCAGACGCATAAGCCTTCAATTATTATCCTGTCCATTTGGTGACCATTAATTTGTAAATGAACAGCTAGTCTTTTGGCTCAGCTCTTTCTTTACCACGACAGACAATAGAGACCTCATTACAGTCCATCTCATGCTCTGTTAACTGTCAGTGGAGCCTCTGGGATTGAATTCCTCACGTCTGCCAGTGAAAGTTCTGCTTTCCAAGAAACACTGAAATTGCTTGTACACTTAAATATCATGTTTTTTTGTTTTTTTTTTCATGATACCGTACTGATATTCAACGGCACTTTATCTTTATTTTTTTTTAATTAAAACTTTTCTTAATGTGTTATTTTCTAATTATTATTATTTTTTATCATACTTTTGTTATATTTTATATGTCAACAAAGTGAGTATAAAATAAACTACTTTTTATTTTCTGGCCACTAGAATTATTATTATTTATCATATACTGTACCTTTTTTTGGTTTATTTATATTGAATTAAGTAATGTAAATAAGAATAATTGGATCCTTTTTTATTTAGAATTAACATGAAAATATTTATTGGCATTTAATCCTTATTTGTCTTGCAAATAAACTTCTTTCCACTAGAATTATTATTATTTATCATAAACCTTTTTTTTCTTGGAATTAACGTGCAAATATTTATTGGCGTTTGTTAATTTTGGTGTTGCAACTGAACGTCCGACCGCTAGATGGAAGCAGTCATTATTCCCTAGCTAAAGGAACAATGACATCCCAGCGATGACTGAGGACAAGAGGATACAGTCGACTCCAGCAGCTTCCAAAGTTGATGTTTGGACATATTTTGGTTTCAAAACAAATGAAAGTAGTCCTTCATATGTTTCAGACGAGTACGTCGCCAGTTTACACCTGGCCACATTTGACGCTCACCTGACGGAGCTCACGGACGACCAGGCAAAATACCTGGGCCTCAACAAGAACGGCCCGTTCAAACCCAACTACTACAGGTGAGCGTTTAGAGGTCGGCAGGTCGTGACCCTGGTTTGTCTGAAGACTAATGGTAACGTTTGTTATGTTTCAGGTATTAGTCTGGACAAGATGGCTTCGGTGCTCCACAGGAAAACGTGTCTTCTATTTTCTATTCTTCACGAGATGCACATGAATATTTACGACTTTACCCGAGGACACTGTTTGAATCCTAGCGGACTTTGAGAAGTCTACAGACGAAGTCACTTCCTGTCTCACGCTTCTGAAATATCCTTTTACACAACCTGCAGTTTTGTTTTTGAGTCGATTTTGTGCCAAATCCTCAGTCACAACAATTACTACTGAATCAATGCTATGTAGTAGAATCACAGGGTTAAATAAAAATGTTCATCCACCACAAAAGAAGACGTCGGACCAAACCTGTCACATCACCGGTCGGAGGCTAATTAAAGGATGTACAGGAGACGCGGAGCAATATATCGACTGCATCTCCTCCTGCTTCCCATCACTGAAGACATTCCAGTCACATGACGCTGAGAGGAACATAATCTCTCACCAAACAGTCGTCTGCTTGGCGAATAAATTTGAGCTCCTATTTAAAGTCGCAGAAGAGGCGGAACATGTGATTCACCAGAACATGAACTAGTGTAAACTGCTTGAATGTGAATATATTGTCATTTTTATGCTGAGTTTGATACAAATGTAACAAATCCATCATTATTGGTCGACTTAGAAACCAGGAAAAGTGGTTTCTGCCACATGTAGTCTAGTAGTTGACACTATAGTATAAGTTTTAGCGAACACATCTGGACACATCATCATATTAGTTAATTACAAGATATATTTTCTACACTGTTGTTCAGTGTAATGTTATAGGCTGGTTTTTGACTCTGTTATATTCAATTGTTGAATTATTGTTATTATTATAGTTAAGTGAGAATATTTTCCCAATTCAAATGTCTTTTTTTGGTTAAAAAAACAGATATCGTAACTTTATATCTTCCTTATAAATATTTTTAAAAGTCTGATGATCATTTTCCATATTTTTTTCTGCCGCCACACACACATGTGCTACCAGGGATTATCAGGTGATCATAAACGCAACAAATCACGTTTGTTTAAAAGTCGAAAAAACGTTCTAGCTATGCAGAAATTAATTTAGTCTATTGAAGTTGTTTTTTCTAATTAAAATTAATAAAAAAAATAATCATTTAATACCTCCAAAAAATTTCTTTTGCTACAATAAAATTACATCTCTTGTTTTTTTTGTAATACTCACTGATTTGAAATGGCACTTACACAGTTTATAACACATTTGTGTTACTCTTGAAGTGAATATTTGGATATATAGCCATGTTACTCACCGAGAGATGTTGATGCTTAAACTGCTTTATGTTAAATTCCGATAATGTTCATCACTGTGAGTTACACCGACTGGTTTTATTTTAGAGGAAAGGTCAGAGTTGAGTTCATCAAACGCCTTCTGTTTTGTACACTGTAACTATGGTTTGACCGAAAGTATATGTGCACACTTCCCTTTAATAAACCTTTTAAAAACGAATTTTAATGGTCTTTAATAGCAAATCTGCAGACGTGTGTTGATGTTTGAGTCGGAGATGAAATGTACTGTGTTTTGAAAAATATATTTAATGCACCAATATTCTTATATTTCTATTTTTGAAATCTGAATTACTCAACAATATGTTTTGTGTACAGCTTGTAACCTTTTAATACAATCAACAACATTTAAAATATTTATAATCAAGTGGTGAAAATCAGAAAATTGTATGGCTAAGTTTTAATTATTTTTAATATTTGTATCTCTAAATATCAGAGTGAATCACGGTTGTTGACTAGCCTTCCAAACTTTATATTATACACATCATTTTTACTTGAGTGTTAAATGAATTAAAGATTGGTTAAGATTTTAATTAAATGTTTTTATTTATTTTTTTAAAAGCGAGTTGTCAAGTGATCAAACGACGTCTCGCCTGATCTCGCGAGACTTCCACAGACCGGAAAATAATGGATCTCGGTGGAAACGGTGTTGGCTTGCCTGTAAACAATAAACAGAAAGCGATGATTCCTAATAAAAGCAGAGGAGAATTCACTCGAAACCAAAGGAAAGACTCAGAGGTAGGTTGAGAAATGCGCCAGTGAAGCTCTACGTGGAGGAATAAGCTGTTTTTCTTCCATCTGCGGCTATTTCTCTGTAGCTCTAGCAAAGCTACCTTTGGCTTTGTCGAGTTTTACAATAATACACAACAACGGATATGTTTACTGTGTAATATTTATTTATATCGTGCTCTAAACACTAAAACGACTTTGTATTATCAATGCCATTGTGTCTAAGAGTCACTGAAGCAGAGATGTGTGTGTTAGCAAACATGCTAGCGTTAGCCTGTGCAGGGCCAGACGTCATTGATGATAACCTGTTGGAATGTGTCTCGTCCTGTGTTGACACGTGTTAAAATACTCAAATAATCTCTCCCGAGTTAGTTAGACCTGGTCTCACTGTAACCAGAGGCTTCCGAAAATCATTCAACATCATTGAACTACTATCATGTTAGTATCAATTTAAATGGAAGTACTATGGTTGAAGTATGTGCAACTATTCAAACTGCATGTGAGAATTCCCTTTACTTCCCTGTAATGTGTTTTCTTGAAAGCCTCCTTTCCCTCAGAGATCTTTGAGTAACTTAAGTTGATATCATGTCATTCCAGAAGATTGTTTCTAGATTTGTGTTGCTGTGATTCTTTGTCTTCCAGTGTTTATACAGTAGATAGGAGTGGCCACAGAGTCAACATCTAGCCTGTCTTCCCTTTACTCATCCATTTTTACTCTTCCCTCGTTCTTCAATTTGAGGGAAATTTAAAACAGCCTTAAATGCTGCCATTATTGGCCATGACAGATGATTGTTGGAGGATGATGTGTAGTAGTTGTGTTTATTTATTCATGTTTCCAACACTGAGTCATTTTCATTCAATGAGTTCTTATTACATATCAAATAATCAGACTCCAGTACAACCAGCGTTTATCAGAGAACGTGAGTAGAACATGATGCTATTTGGTGTTAAATTATAAATAATACAGGTTTCAAATTAATCTGTGGAGTATTTATATCTACTGTGAGCAGTGATTCATATATGACACACACTCCCCCACAGCAGATGCAAACACACTCCAAAATAAATATTTATATAGTGAAGCTGGTCTTGTCCCTGCCAGTCCATTGTTTGATTGTGATGTGAAATATTGGTAAATTATTAAACAACATATGCAGGGACACTAAAGTAAGAGGGGCTGGGGCAGCAAATGAAGTATAGCTCAGAGTATAACATATACAATTATAAAGAAAGTGTTAAGTACATACATTTTTTCCATTTATTGTACAAAATGCCCTGCATCATTGCTTGATCTTTGTTCAGTTTTATAATAATATTTAAATTGACTAACATTGATTTTGTCTGTTATAGAGTGGCAACCCTTGTTTTTCTTTTCTTCTTTTTTTGGTTTGGACTGAACAGAATCTTGTTTACTAGTTTGACACTAACTGTTGCTCAACAGCACTGTCCTGTCTTCTACTTCTTCTTTTGTTCAATTTGATGTTATGTTTCTCCATCAGGGCTTCTCAGAGTCACCAGACCTTGAGTTTGAATATTCTGACACAGACAAGTGGGCTTCAGAGATATCAGGTGTGTAGATCAATGATGCTTGTTCAAGCTTGTCGATGTTCGACTTGTTTCCTCAGTGATTTTTCTCTGTCACAGAGTTGTATAGTTACACTGAAGGACCAGAGTTTGCCCTCAACAGAAAGTGCTTTGAGGAGGAATTAAGAGAACATGGTAAGTTTACTCTTAAATGATAAAGTACAAGACTAGAGAGTATAAAATAATTAATCTGTTGCACTTCAGTGTCTGACAAAAAGTGGACGGATCTGGACGCTGCTCAGCACAGAGCTCATGCAATGCGGCTTTTGGACAGTCTGGAGGTGATCGCTCGAGAGAAGAGGCTGAAGGTTGCCAGAGCGATTCTTTACATGGCACAAGGTTTAAAACTCACACAAACCACTGTTTTGCATGTCGCAAATGTTCGCTTTACATGACTTCTTTGTCTCCAGGAACATTTGCCGAGTCCGGCTCTGAAGCTGAAGTCCAACACTGGATGAGATACAACGTGTTTCTGCTGCTGGATGTGGGAACCTTCACTGCTCTGGTGGAACTGCTCAACATGGAGATCGAGTGAGTGTTTGTGTCAAGGAGTGAAATGAATGCTGGGTAAAGGTGTGAGAAAACAAAATGCATACTAAAGAGAACTCAAGAACTCCTTCCTGTCTAATGAGTTCTGTGCATTCGTTTGATCCAAGGAAGAGAAACATTTAGAATAAAATCAGTGGATTTGTTAATAGTAAAGAATGATTACAAAAGTAGGCCATACAAGACCTTAAATACAAGAGTTAACAAAATGCAAATTATTCAGAAATACAAGAAGTTCGAGCGAATGGTCCACTCTCCTTCAGATCCTGGTTCACCCACCAGATGCTTCCAGAGAGTGGCTGAAAACCTCTGAGCATGTCCCTTCTTTTAAAGACCTCAGAGACCCTCCCTGTACACATGAAGTAGGTTGATTATACAATCGCGAACTTGGGGTACGAAATGTTTTCTAAAGTCTGACTCCATTATGAACAACAGGTGTTGTATCCATGCCTTGAACTTAACACTGACCTAAACTACGAATCTTCAGTCTTCCTTCACACTTGTTATCTGACCCAGGTCTGCAGAACATACATTCTGGGTCTTGACATTTTAGAATCGTTCATGCTCCCTTTTTCAACATGGAGAGGCTCCCAACATGGAGCACCCATATCTTTCCCAGTTTGGAACTATTGACGCACAGAGGCCTCCGTCAATCGTATCAGAGACGCATACCAAGGTTCATACAAAGTTGAGGCACAGATGCTTATAGCCTTCAACTTTTGAACCCTGCTCTTCGGGAATAACAAGTTTTTTTAAAGATAAAATATAAGAATATGTTTTAACTTCTGAATAAAAGATAACATTATCAATGTTAACAATTGAGTACATAAAATGAGGATATATAATTTAACCCTTCAATGAGTATATATATGTGGATTATTTAAGGATATATCTTCAATAACCCGATATATATCCACGTTTTTTTCAACATACTATATATATTAAGGAATATCAATATTCAACAGCACTTTATAAATATATATTTTTTATTTTTATTATTTATCATATATCTTTTTTTGTTTATTTATATTCAATTAAGTATGTGAAAAATAAAAATAATTAGATTATTTTTATTTATAATTTACATTCTATATTAAGCAGTCAGTACTTCCTCAGTAGTTAAAGGAACAATGAGATCCCCAAAGATGACTGAGGGTGAGGGGATACAGGGATACTGGATTGACTCCAGCAGCTTTTAAAGCTGATGTTTGGACATATTTTTGGCTTTCAGTTAAATTTATTCAACCAAAAGAGAGTGGAACAATCACAATATGTCATTTTAATCCAGTGAACCCTAAAATCCTTCCAAAACCAAAAATAGCATATCGTGAGCTGAATGTATTAAATCTCTCTTTTCTCTTTTGTCATGCAATGTTCAGCCTCTGATTTTGATGCATAAATTCTACATTTAAAGTGTTATTCATTTTGACTTGATATTATTTGTGCTCTCTTATATACAAAAACTTCTGTGGTACACACATTTGTTTTTGTAATTGTGACAAGTAAAGTTTCATATCATGATATATTTGGTATCAGCTGATGGTATGAGGATTTTTCTCTCATATCCTTGTTACTTTTGGAGTTGAATGAGTCTTAATATTCTTGTAAACTTCTGCAGCAACAGCGCCGCCTGCAGCAGTGCAGTCAGAAAACCCGCCATCTCTCTGGCCGACAGCACCGACCTCCGAGTTCTGCTGAATATAATGTACCTGATGGTGGAGACCATCCAGCAGGACGACCCTGCTGACCAGCCTGAGTGGAGGCGGATCAGAGAAACCTTTCGAAGTGAACTCGGTAAATTCTTAGTTGGTTAATTCAAGCTGAATTATCTGTTTAATAAGTTATTTTTCCTCTACTTTCTTCACCAGGGTCTCCTCTGTTCAACAATGAGCCCATATCGGTCATGCTGTTTGGTATGGTGACCAAGTTCTGCAGCGGTCAAGCTCCTCACTTCCCGATGAAGAAAGTGTTGCTGCTGTTGTGGAAGAGCATCCTGGTGAGTGGTGTGTATTCTTCATCATCTTCATCTCCTCTTGATCATAATTCTCTGCTTCAGTTCACACTTGGTGGTTTCGAGAAGCTTCAAAACATCAAGGTGTGCCAGCGGGAGAAGTTGGGTCTTCCTCCGCTCCCCGAGGACAGCATCCGAGTCATACGCAGCATGAGAGCTGCTTCTCCACCGGCGTCCGCCTCCGACCTCATCGAGCAGCAGCAGAAACGAGCCCGACGAGAACATAAAGTATGTTGTTGAAGCACATTTGACATGATGAACCTCAGAAGATGCACTTTATCAAACTGTATCACCATTAGTTTAAGATGTTTTTGTAGAATATAGAGCTATATATAAATGTTTTTTGTTTGTTGTTCATTGAAAATGAAAAGAATCTGCAGATTTATTAAGTCTGGACATAAAGTGGTCATTAAGTGCGACACAAAAAAATGGATTTTCCAGCAGCTATGTAGTTAATTTCAATGGCTTATTGAAAAAGCAATCGTGCGTAACAATCATGATGGATCAGGCATGGGCAAGCTACGCCCCGTAGACTGTAATTCAATTTAATATTAATCAAATGGCACTCGGTTGGACTTCCCTGCAATTGCCACATTCCGCCAGCAGATGGCGCATCGTTGGATTGTGGTTTGTTATGATGCACTCAGGAGCTGTTTGCTTGATCCCTAGTCACAAATGGACTCATTTTTGTCTTTATTTCTGGCTATATCACAAGTTGTTTTTTTTAACACGTCTGGCATACTATTGGGAAAAATTTACTGCAGAAGATAATTATTACTCTTTTCATCACAGCTTTAACGTTGCACATCTGAGCCAATGACAAGATCGACAATAAATGAATCAAAAGTTTTTTCGCTCAACTTATTTCTGTAAGTATGTTGTGTTCGATCACTGTTTTTTTTTTTTTTTGGTTTCTCACCAGGCTCTGATCAAACAAGACAATCTCGACGCCTTCAATGAAAAAGATCCTTACAAAGCCGACGACGCCCGCGAGGACGAGGACGACAACGATGACAATGACAACAACATAGAGACGGAAACCTTCCCCATCGAGAGGGACGAGGTGATGCCTCCACCTATTCCTCATCCACCGTCGGAGAGGGTCTCCTTCCCCAAAGGTCTGCCCTGGGCTCCGAAAGTCAGGTTAGTCGACGAGAGATTCTTGGCAGATGTGGCTGCACTAAAAAAAAAAAAAGCAGATTTTATTGTATTTCGTTTTGTTTTCCAACAGAGAAAAAGACATTGAAAATTTCCTGGAGTCAAGTAGAAGTAAATTTATTGGTTACACACTTGGGAAGTAAGTTTCTGTCAATCTAGTTCATAAAACAGTTAGGATTAGAACTAAATCATGGTTTGTGTTGCAGTGACACAGACACAGTGGTGGGTTTGCCGCGACCAATACACGAGAGCATCCGGACGCTGAAGCAGGTATTATAGAGCTTTTTACAAACTATATATGTGAGAATATTTCTTCTGAAACCATTTCTTTTTTTGAAGCACAAGTACGTCTCGATTGCTGAGATTCAGATCAACAAGGAAGACGAGTATCAGAAAACACCTCTGTCTGGAGTAAGTGGCTCTTATGAAGGTGGGGTAGATGCTCTTCAAAATGTTGAGAGCAGGCTGTATTTAAAAGACCAACCGTTTTTGGTCATTTTTGTGTTTAAACATTTTGATAAAGGTTTTTAAGGAAATACTAAATGCACATTTAAGTATTTATTTTATATATTTGTATATTTGAAAGTAAATAGTGTTTGTGTGATCAGGGTGAAGAGGACGTGGAGATGAGTGCGACGGAGCTTCTCTATCAGGGAATTCTGCCCAGTTTACCTCAATACATGGTCAGTTCATGATCTTCACTGCAACTATCTCACATACTTGCTCAAATACTTCCACTTTGGATGAGTTACTGATTTAGAAACTTGTTTGTCTGCGTTCGTGTTGCAGATCGCGTTGCTGAAAATCCTCCTGGCAGCTGCTCCCACGTCCAAAGCCAAGACGGATTCCATCAACATCTTGGCAGATGTGCTGCCGGAGGAGATGCCGTGAGTGACGATGAATTGATGATGATTTTTATGTTTATAGTTGGCTGTCATTTATCTTGAGCTAAAATGAGCTTCCGTGACATTTTGATTTGTTACAGTTTTAGTGAGAAATTTAAAATGTTTTGCTGACGATATCCAAGAAGTAAATGCGTCTTAAAGTTGTTCTTCACTGATTATTGTTTGGAAGTTTATCAGAGTCTTTATTATATTGAATGGTTGAATTCGACATTTAAAATGTTGAAACCTATAATAAATTTATGTTTTAAAATAAATGCATTATATAATTTACATTGAAAGGTAGATTTAAAAAAATAATTGAATTAGACAATTTGAATATTTTCAAAATGATTGTTTTTATCTCAAGTACCTTTTGGTGTTGTCAGGTGATACTATCATACCAACATTTTTATATGGAATTTAAAAGACTACAAATAAATTATATTAAATTCTGAAATCTTATCAATTGTTGGAATAAGATATTATACTTTAGTTGTAAATGTATTTTTAATTAATTATTTTATTTTTAAAATATTAGAATGAATTCTGAATTTAATAATTCAATCAAAACAAATGAAACCTTTAAACATAGAAATTATTGGATTGAATTATTAAAATAAATATATTCAATGTTTAAAAAAAACAACAACATTTCAATAAGAAATTCAATATTTCATCATTTGAAAAGTCACATATCTTCAATATTCTGATAAACTTCCATATTATTCTAAGAGGTTTAAAAAAACATAAGACTGGTTCATTTTTTTGTGGCTCATTCCAGAATTGGCAGATCTTAAAAACAATGTTTTATTCCATATTGTAATTAAAATTAAATATTTAAAAAATGAGAATAAAAAAATATTTTTATACATTTTCTTTACAGTTAAATCAAATTGTCTTTTGTGAAATTTTACCCATGATTTTCCAAGGATAGACATTTTCCACATCTCTGTCTGTGACACTAAGCGATTTAAAAAAATAAAAATGGTGTCGCGATCATGTCCTAAACTCTGCTCCGGTCTCTTGATGGTTCAATAATGAATCAATAATGAAGACGATCTCTAGAAACATGGTTTGTAAACAGGCTCTTGTCGTCGTAGGACCACCGTGTTACAGAGCATGAAGCTGGGCGTGGATGTGAACCGACACAAAGAGATCATCGTCAAGGCCATCTCTGCCATTCTGCTGCTGCTCCTCAAACACTTCAAACTCAACCACATCTACCAGGTACTGACCTCTGCCTCTGTTGCTCCTCGTCGCTCACGCTCTCGCTCCTTCGCAGTTCGAGTACATGGCTCAACACCTGGTGTTCGCCAACTGCATCCCCCTCATCTTGAAGTTCTTCAACCAGAACATCATGTCGTACATAACCGCCAAGAACAGGTCTGAGAGCCGAACGCGGAGTGAAGGATTTGCATGGTTCCGACTGACGGCCATTTTGTCTCCCCGCAGCATATCCGTGCTGGACTTCCCGTACTGTGTGGTGCACGAGCTCCCCGAGCTGACGGCCGAGAGCCTCGTAAGTGTGTTGAACTTCAGTCACGCCTTCAGCCTGTCGTATGGTTTAACGTCACCTGGTTCATTCTAGGAACAGTCTGTGACTCTATTGCAGGAGGCCGGAGACAACAACCAGTTCTGCTGGAGAAACCTCTTCTCCTGCATCAACCTGCTGAGGATCCTCAACAAACTGACCAAGTGGAAACACTCCAGGACCATGGTGAGCCTGCAAACATCTGTTTCTGTATGTCCCGGCAAACATGGGATAGTAAAGGTGGGGTTGATGATCTTTAAAGTATGTGAGTGAGCTGCATTTCTCTCTTAAGGTGTTTGATTGACAGACCATTATTTAATCATTTAAATCATCTCTTTGGTGTTTAATTGATTGGCTACACTCGTGCTTTGAAGGGGATTTTAAGTGAAAATGTGAAACATGTTTTTATTGATGTCTCTGATCACTCTTTCTCATATTTGATATATTTAAAGATGAGCTACTGCACCCAAGTACTTTTAAAAAAATAGCATTATTACCTACATGATCTTGTCTTTTGTATGATATTCCTGTATTCTTCACACATTTGGAAAAGTTAAGACACTATATTTTTACATTTAACTCATTCACTTCAAGTCATAATTTTCATTTTGTATGTGTATCACTTGCATACCATTAAAGCATTTTCAACTGAAATCAAACAAGTTTCAACTAAAATTAATAACTTTATAACTATAATCAATGACTTTATACCTATAATCTAAACCATTTTTGTCTGTAATCAAACGATTTTCGTCTGTATACAAACAATTTTCAAATGAAATCAAACAATTTTCAAATGTAATCAAACAATTTTCAACTATAATCAAACGATTTTTCAACTATAATCAACAATTTTCAACTATAATCAAACAATTTTCAACTATAATCAAACATTTTTAAACAGATGTTGGTGGTGTTCAAGTCTGCTCCCATCCTGAAGAGGGCGCTAAAGGTCAAGCAAGCCATGATGCAACTCTACGTCCTGAAGCTGCTTAAGGTTCAGACCAAGTATCTGGGGCGTCAGTGGCGGAAAAGCAACATGAAGACCATGTCTGCCATCTACCAGAAGGTGCGACACCGGCTCAACGACGACTGGGCGTATGGAAACGGTGAGTCCGAGCTCCGGGTGAAGACTTGAGAGCGAGACCTTCACTCACCGTCGTGTGTTCGCTTCAGATCTGGACGCTCGGCCCTGGGACTTCCAGGCGGAGGAGTGCGCTCTGAGGGCCAACATCGAGCGCTTCAACAGCCGGCGCTACGACAAGAGCCACAGCAACCCGGACTTCCTACCCGTGGACAACTGCCTGCAAAGTGTTTTAGGTCAGCGAGTGGACCTGCCCGAGGACTTCCAAATGAACTATGACCTCTGGCTGGAACGAGAGGTCTTCTCCAAACCCATTTCCTGGGAGGAGCTGCTGCAGTGAAACGGAACCGTCTCCTGCATGAAGATGTCGGAGGTTCACCTTCACGTGAACGGACCAGAACCAAAAAAAATGGTTTATCGTTAACTTGATTTATGTTGTTTTACTTCCTTTTCTAGTGTTTCTTAAAGTCCCGACACTCGTCCGTCGCACTCGAACATTCAGCTCCTGTTTTTAGAGGATTTAGAATATAAGTAGGTTTTAACTTTTCCAGAAAAGGAGATACTTGACACTTGGTAGTGAACGAAAATTACTTTATTTCTGTAAATATTTTCAAATGAGATCTTTGGCTCGTCGGACTCTCACTGCCTGTAGAGTATAAAGTTTTTATTTGCATTACATTCACTCGTTTACTCCCGACAGATCCTCAAAGCCGACCAAAAGCCTGATGCTTTATTTTTTTAATTTAACAATCCTGTCCCGTGGATTTATCGACACGTTTTATTTTCTTCTATATTTTTTTACTCGTTCCTCTGTTAGGATGCGTGGCTTGTACATTGTTGAATATATTTAACATTCATTCGTTTCACTTAAGAACTGTCATTGTAATACAATCGGACGAGTAATTGGTAAATAAAAAAATGAATCATTCATCATCTGGTCTAGTTTCATTACATCAAGTACGGCTTCAAAGGATTTTCTGTTTAATCCGATTAAAATCGTTTGGCAAAGCAGTAAATCGGTGAAATCGTGACTTTATTGATCCTCTGGAGATCTTCGGGAAATTGGGTTCTTGTAGATTTTAGTTTATTTTTAATAGCAAAAAAAATTTAAAACGGAAAGTACAATAAAAATGCATTACTTTCTTATATATATAACTTCAAAAACGATTTAACAAAAACGTTTTTCTTTTTTAATAACAATTTCAAAATGTTAAAAACAACGGCGCTGATTGGCTCCCTGGGCTAGTCACGTGTACGCGCTTGACCTCTTGTTGCCATATTAAGCGAGTTTTATACAGAAAAAGAACATTCGTTCCTGGCAGCATTTGTACTAAAAATTGAAATACTTTATGAAAACCCTATATTTAGGTAGTTAAAGGTGAGACGCGCACATGTAGATGCTCTGAGTCAAGGACGTCTTTTCATTTCGGTGCAGTAGATGTAATACGGAAATCCGAGATCTGGCAACCCCAAAGCACAGGAAGGAAATGTGTCAATAGATCTGCAAATATAAACAAAATGAAACATTTATATTAAAAAAAAAAAATTAATTTCCTTCGTGCCGTAACGACAAGTTCTTTTAATAGTATTGTAAGTAACTTCAGTGTGCAATGGAAAAAGTTTACGGTAGTCCTGCTTAAGCCACGCCCACCACCGGGTTTGCTTAGAAACGAAAGTAAACACCGGCGACACGTTGACTCGTCCTTCTGGGAGTCATGAAGCGGAGGCTGGAGCAGCCCGAGGAGACCCCGAGAACAACCCCCGACATGACGTGCAGGAAACACAACCGAGAACTGAGCGTGTTCTGCCGCACGGACCAGACGGTGATGTGCGCCGTCTGTGCGTCGATGGAACACCGCGGGCACACGCTCGGCCTGGTGTGCGAGGAGCGCAGGGTGAAGCAGGTAAAAGAAGAGAAGTTTGGACCATCAGGCTACTGAGTTGTTACTTTTAAAAGTGACGTCACGGACGGTGGATGACGTCACTCAAACCCTTGCGGGAGCCGAGGTTCAATTATTACATCCCATAACAAACACACCTATATTCTTCAGTCGAGTGTCATTTTAAAGTTTCAAACTGCTGAGCTTATTTAACAGTAACAAAGATAAATATATGAAAACATTTAACTAATGCTTTTATACATTTATTTTATATAATGTTTATCTCTTAAAAAAAAGAAGACATATTTCTCCACTGTGTGACGAATAAAGGATGATCTTATCTTATCTTGTATATCTATGTATATCTATACACATATATACGTTTGTGACAGAAGAAGAAAGTACTTCCTTGTCATTTTAATGTAAAAAACAAAACATCCACAATAACGGAAACAAATTTTGTGCAAGCTCAGCAACAGGATACACTTATGCTGTCTCAAATCGCATACTAGCGTACTCAAAGTTAGTATTTTTACTGCGTTAGTGCGTCTCAATTCTTAGTATGCGAAATTTAGTGCGCCATGCACACTAAATTGGCGTACTAACACGCCCACAAAACTGAGTATGGTTCGATGGACACTATCCACCCTAAACAGCTGCCATCTTAATGTTGTTTTAAACGGAAGTTACGTCATATATATAAGTAAGTAAGTAAGTAAGTAATATTTATTTATATAGCGCTTTTCGAGACCAGGGTCACAAAGCGCTTTAACAATCAAAACAATACTCAAAACGGTACATACTTCAAAGATCAAGACAACACCGAGAACAACACAGGAGTTCGAGAAATTCAAGGAAAAGCCTGAACAAATAGAAACCATATGCAAATACTTACAGGTGCATTTTCAGCAGCAGTAGAAGGATGACACGTCTTCGCTGCTGATACCAGCTTAAATATCTCGCGAATATTTCGATTCTCATATTTTTTCTTTATTTATTTTCCAAAGTTGCAAAACGTGCTGCCAGCAGGTGTCGATAGCGTTCAAACAGCTGATTTCAACCATATTAACTACTATTAAATAGTAGTAGAAGAAGAAGATGTCACGTCATTTCCTGTTAGTGTGTAGCAGCAGTGTTTGATTTAAGACATACTCTCTGTGGAGAATTTGCGTACTAGTTAGTACGTACACTAAACTGATGCATACTAACTTCTAGTATACTAAGAGTAGTATGCGATTTGAATCACAGCATTACTCTTTGGTGTCAAGAAGGTCAAATGCTTCCATCCTTCCTTTTGACTGACAGTTTCCCCCTAAAAACCTGTTTGATGATGAGATACTGGACTTTGTTTATATGGAACGGTTGAATCCAAATGTAAAATATTGAAACTTAGATTATTTTTTTTATTAAGGTTTTTACAAGAATTAATAGTATTGTCAAGTCCAACGCTTGGTTTAGAACTGTCAAGTTGGTTGGTTCACAACTGTCAGGTCCAAACTCTTGTTCAGGTTCCAAAGGACACGAGGACAACTCAAATGTTCCAGTCAATCACTTTTATTTTCTTTCGGATTGACGTTAATTAGGTTGTAAACCTTTAAAGACAGATAAACAAAACATTTTAATTAACCATTTAAATTAAACATTCTAAATTCATTTTAAATTAACTTGAACATTGAAACATTTTGAATTCATTCAAACAATTTAACATTCAAATATTTTAAATTCATTTAAACAACTTAATCAAATATTTTAAATGAATTAACAGGCACTAAGTCAAGGTAAATCAAACATTTCACCAACCATTGGCGTCTTTGGACTGAACTCATCGTTGCGAACTTGGAGCGTCTTCTCTCTCTGACCAACTGACTGACTGAGAACCTCCATGAGTTCACAGTTCACAGGTGCTGCTCATTAGTGCCGATGACTGAAGCAGCTGGTTTGCTGCTGCTGGTGCACTCTGGGAAATGCGGTTCTTTCTCCAACTGAGATTCAGCCAAACAAATATCTATATTGAAAGGTAACGTTATCCCCCCAAAATATATTTATTTTCAAAAAAATATGACTTTCTTACACATAGTTTTACATTATAATCCCAATAATTGAAAAAGAAAACATATTCTAAATTTAATATTTACAAATTCTTAGTCATTCAATTGAATATACAAATGTTGGTATAAAAGAAAGAACAACTGAGTTACTTGATGGAACCTTCAACCAATCACGTGACGATCTTGTGACGTCGTAGAAGAACTTACACGTCAGATCATCGGTGGATTTTAAAAAGAAACAAATCATCCATGAGTCCCACATGGACAAATATTCAAACATGTTCCTCCCTCTGAAGGAGAACCTGCAGAACATGCTGGTGAAGTCTCAGGGGATTCTTCAGGGTCACAAGCAGACGTGCATGAACAAGAGGAAGATCATCAAGAGGATCCAGGTAAGAAAAAAGCTCACTGGTCCACACCTGTTCTCCTCGAACCATGACTCGCCTGAGACCCCACCAGGTCAAGGCCAGGGAGGCGGAGGACTTCTGCGAGGCCGTCCTGGTCCGAGTCATGGACTCCCTGCAGAAGCATCTCGTCTCCGTGAGGGAGAGGATCAAGATCCAGGAGAAAGCCGCGGTCGCCGAGGTGGACGTGTCCATCCAGGGGATCCAGCTGAGGATGAAGAAGACGATGCTGAGGAAGGCGGAGCTGGAAGTTCTGGTGCAGTCCGAGAGTGACGTGGACTTTCTCCAGGTACTGATGACATCTCATGGTGTCATCAGAGCTTCGACTTTTGATTGAATATTGTTGATGTTTTATGCATTGATTTTAAATAATTGATTATTTAAGGTTTGAATGTTTTTTATAGAATCTATTTCAACATTTTCTACATTAGAAAGATATTTATTTATTTATTATAGAATCATTGATTTCAATAATTATTCTATAATAATAATTATATTATTATTATTTTGAAGAGGACAAAAATAATAATAATATAATTGTTCAGACCATATATACTGTATATATATATATATTAAATATTTAAATGTTTTTTATTCCTTTTCTTTTTAATAATCAAGACAAAATTGTAAAATTCTCTAAATTAATTAATTGATTTTACAAAGAGTTTAATTTTCAAAATATTCTAATAAAATTCGAATTCTTACTAGAAATATTTTAAAATGCGTGTTCAGACTATTACCTTTTAAAATGTACGTATTAAATCAATAAATGCAACAAATAAAATAAATATTTTATTTAGAAGAAAAAAACGTTTTAATTATTGGAGTATCAAACCTTCATATTATTAAAATTCAATTATTGAAAAAATAAATAAATATAAGTATAAAAATTATTTTATTCAATTATTCAACAGAAATAAATTCAACTTTTCAATATAAAAATAATTAAATTAAATTGTTTAAAAATATTCAATGCTTTAAAAAAATAAATAATTCAATAAATAAGTTTAAAAATTGGAAATGTTCAATTTAACCATTGAATATTCTGAAAAAAACTTCCGTAAAAATAAGTAGAATTCTACTGAATATCAGATGAAATATCAGCGAGTACTTGGACATCGTGTCACGAACACTCACAGGTCAGATGTGATTCTTTTTCAAGTTTCCTAAAGTCGTCTTCACTCCTTTGTTGCAATCCAACGTTCAAACAACATTTTTACATTTGAAGATGATAATGGGTCAGTGACCTGTCAATCAAACACAGGTGTGTGTGCTCCACAGAAATGGACGACCCTCCAGCTTGCACCTGAGCCGGAGCGAGAGTCCCAACAAGATCCAGAGGATCCGGATCTTCTGTTCGAGCCGATCAAGGGAGCCCTGGAGCAGCTCGGGAGGAAAATGGAGGAACTCGCCGACGGATTTGCTCCCGTTTCTCTTCCTGGTGTGTCGTCTTCGTCACGACCGTTAAAACTGTTTAAAACTGTCGACAATTTGTATTTTAACGACTTATTTGATCTTTCACTTCGATTAAAGATGACGAGGAAGATGACGAGGAAGAGGAGTCTGAGGACGAGGAGTCGGAGGACGAGGAGTCGGAGGACGAGACGGATGAAGACGACGAGGAGCAAAGGAGTAAATAGAGCTTTAAAATATTCAAATTTAAAACATTGATCAAAATGTGACTTTATTTATAAACCTGAGTTCTGGTTGTTGCTACTTTATCACATAAATGTTTGATTTACATGAAGGTTTCTCTGGACTCGACTCCAACATTGTGACGTCGGAGCCTCGGACCAGAGCAGAGTTCCTGACGTGTGAGTGATTTTAACCCTTGTGACCTTGTATTCATTTATCATATCTATTAGTGTTTAGTGTACATCACTCATGTACAATGTAACAATTTTCAACTATAATCAAACAATTTCCAACTTTAATAAAACAATTTTCAACTATAATCAAACCATTTTCAACTAAAATCAAACAATTTTCAACTGTAAACAAACACTTTTCAACTATAATCAAACCATTTTCAACTAAAATCAAACAATTTTCAACTATAATCAAACAATTTTCAACTATAATCAAACAATTTTCAACTAAAATCAAACAATTTTCAACTATAATCAAACAATTTTCAACAGTAATAAAACAATTTTCAACTATAATCAAACGATTTTCAACAGTAGTAAAACAATTTTCAACTATAATCAAACTATTTTCAACTAAAATCAAACAATTTTCAACTATAATCAAACAATTTTCAACTATAATCAAACAATTTTCAACTATAATCAAACAATTTTCAACAGTAATAAAACTATTTTCAACTATAATCAAACAATTTTCAACTATAATCAATCAATTTTCAACTATAATAAAACAATTTTCAACTATAATCAAACAATTTTCAACTAAAATCAAACAATTTTCAACTAAAATCAATCAATTTTCAACTATAATCAAACAATTTTCAACTAAAATCAAACAATTTTCAACTAAAATCAATCAATTTTCAACTATAATCAAACAATTTTCAACTAAAATCAAACAATTTTCAAATGTAATCAAACAATTTTCAACTATAAACAAACAATTTTTAACTATAATCAAACAATTTTCAACTAAAATCAAACAATTTTCAACTATAATCAAACAATTTTCAACTAAAATCAAACAATTTTCTGTAATTACTGTAACTACATAAATTAACTACTGTAATTAAATAAATGTGACATAATGTGATCCTTTATTCACTTCATGTGCGTCACGTTACAGATGCTTGCAGGTTGACCTTTGACCCCAGCACAGCCTACCCCGACCTCCTGGTGTCGTCGGACGGGCGGGAGGTCCGGCACTGCAGTCAAGGCGCCAACAGCCCGTCGACTCGTCACCCGGGCAGGTTCGTCCACCGCAGGCAGCTGCTGTGTCGGGACCCCCTGCTGGCCGAGTGCAGCTACTACGAGGTGGAGGTGGAGGGCAGCAAGGCGGAGATCGCCCTGGCCTACCGCTCCATGGACAGGAAGTCTCGCACCAGCGTCTCCGCCTTCGGCGCCAACGCCAGCTCGTGGAGTCTGGACCGCTCCACCTTCTACTCCGTGAGCCACCGGGCGCACAGCGTGCAGCTCACTACCGCCCCCTGTCAGCGCAGGGTGGGCGTGCTGGTCAAGCACAGGGAGGGCGTGGTCTCCTTCTACGAGGTGACCGAGACCATGACCATGGTGTTCCTCTACAGGCTGGAGGCTGAGTTCACTGAGCCCGTCTACCCCGGGTTCTGGCTCGGAGAAAAGTGTCGCATCAGCATCTGTGACTTGCATTGAATGCTGTGTAATTTATATATATTTATATATGTTTACACGGTACCTTTTTTTAAATGTGTGTTTTTTCTTGTGATGTAAACGTTTTTTTAAAACACTTTTATATTGATCTTGTCATTGATGTACGATCATCAACTCGGGAGTCGGTTCATCGTCAACATAAAGTCAACATAAAGTCAACATAAATGTCTTTTAAAAAGTTTTGATCGACATCTTTACGTTGTTTTACTTTATAAAATGGTTTGTTCGCCTGTTCTGGGTTCATCAGTTGACAAAAAATAATGTATAATAATATTGTTATTGATGTGTGTTTTTTCAAGCATTGATACTGTTTTTTAAATATTTGAATGTGTGTATTATTTTGTTTTTACATGTAAAGTTTGACTTTTTTTTTTTACAATCATTGAAAAGCAATGTTGATTTGTAACATTTTATATTCAATATATGTTGGTTTATTGGTGCAAAACTGAGATATTATTGAATTAAACAATTGAAAAATACAGATTACGATATTTGAGATGAAGAATATAAACATCATGGATGTTCTTTCACCAACTGGTCCGTCTTGACGTGTGTTTACGTGATAATAAAGTGTGTTTTTATCGTCATTTCCATCATGTTTTCTCAAATATCCTGATCCTTTACACAAACTCGGATCCAGCATCATTTTAAATGATAATCATTTTTTAAGTAAAAATGTAAGTTACTCTATGACAGTCACAACAACACATACTGAGAACATTTTGACACATTTATTTTCGTCTAATTCGATGAATAAAGATGTTTCAAGAGGACGACGCCTTTGTGTAAATGAAACAACAGTCGGTTTCTGTGGATAAAACTTTAAACTTTATTAGTATTGTTGGTGAATTTCACATTTTTACAATGAATTGATACAATCATGTTCATAACAGCTGTGAAGAGACGTTGATCCTCCACACACACACACACACACACACACACACACCCCCACACACACACACACACACTATTGTGTTGATCTAACATGTCACTAATTCACTTAAATATTCTTATTGTCTTGACATGGAAGGTCCTGAAATGTGACGACATTCTTCGTAACGACACACACGCCAAAATATATCTTCAGCTTGAATATATCTATATATATTTATATGATATTTACAGATTTGATCGTGACTCTGAGCAGGTTCTCTCGTGACGGATGCGATTATTTATCATATATTTACACTTTTACCACAAATAAACATTAGAGTTTCAGGTAAATCAAAGATTAAGGAGTTATTTTCTAAAAATCAAACATGTGGTTAAGGTGAGAACAAAACACTCATGTGCAGCAAAATCATTTTTTCTTTCTCAAATCTTAACTAATTTTTTAACTCGTAAAAAAATGTTGTGTCAGCTACGTTGCTAGCATCATGCTAACATGTAAACTAGTGCGCTGCTCTGTTTAGTTGAGAGCATAACTCCGTCGTTTATTCCTATTTTAATACTATTCTACTTAAGTTTTTTGTTGAGTCAAACTCGGTTCGGGAAGATTATTTTTATTAAAAGCGTGAGTAGCATGTTAGCATCGTAGGTGTTGTTCCCGTTACCAACGTTTACTGACCACAGAACAGCAAAATAAGTTACCACACTCGCTAAAATAAGTGGTCATAATGTTATGACTTCTTGTGTTCATGATTAATATAGTTTGAATCTCAATTAATGAAGTTTTAACTGAAGTTTGGCGCTTTTTACGTCGCGGGAACTAACACGATTGACCAGTAGATGGCGCCACACCAGTGGAGCGACACAGCGTCCGCTCTAATAATTACACATTTTACGATGACAACATTAAAGTCAAGAATTACCGTAATGAACGTGTATCTGCTCAAGAAGTTTTTTTTACATAATCTAGTTATTGCTACAACTGTGTTTGTGCTGCTCCCGAAAACACGCGGTTGGTTAAAGGGTAAAAATGGACGAAAACACATCGTGAACAATATTGATCGTACGACAAACATTAGACAACAACGACACACTGGCCAGCAGCAATTCTAACACAAACGCACAAAAGGAGGTCACAGAGAATGGAAATGTACAGCAGTTTTTTACAACACACTCCTGAATAGAAATATAGCTTTTAATCCTCGTCTGGATCGCAAAGTCGCAGTAAAACAAATGAATAAACACCACGGCGTCGGAATAACTCGCTCAATAATCTTCGTTTTTAAAGGTTGGAAGTGAAATTGTGCCATTTTTAAAAATGTCGTTTTAATCATTTGTGTTGTGCTTTAATTATTACTAACATTGACAACAAATGTTATTTGTGAAAATTGTGCTGAAACTCAAAACATGTGCTTTTGCAGTGAGTCAGACATTTACTGTAGCTTTAGTCAAACTAGCTTTAGTCAAACTAGCTTTAGCCAAACTAGCTTTAGCCAAACTAGCTTTAGCGTTCATGTCTTGTTGACGTGTGCTTCTACTTCACTGGAATATTTACAGTCGTTTTTATTTGTGTACTATTGTCAGTTCACGATGATCGATGCTTTGCTAACGCGGGTGTGCAGCAACAGTCTGGTTATTGTTGAGGTTTCTGCAGCTTCACTTGCATACTGGACATCAGCTCTTAAATTCAACTCTTAATAGTCAAATGTTCTGTTCATCGTTCTGCTTATTCCACTGTGCTTGAGTTGTGCTATCAAGGTCGTTCATCTACGTTTGCTAGATTTAAATCCACATTTAAAGATGCAAACATGTTTGTTTGTTTGTTTGTTTGTTTGTTTATTTGTTTGTTTGTTTGTTGGGGACGATCTGAGGCTTTAAAACAGGCTGAATGTTTGGATTGACTTCAAAGGTGCATAAATATGGAGGCAGATTTGTTTCTGTATTATTACATTATTTTAAAAAAAAGGTGCTTCAATTTAAAGAAAACGATTTATTTAAAAAAAAATATGTTCAATAAAATGTTTTAAATAAATGTATTAAAAATAAGAAGTTTGCTTTAGTAATAAAAGAAAAAAGGTTTTCACAAAAAACAAAACTAGCATCAATAAAAATCAAAACAACTTCAATTGATCGAAGTGACATTTTTGGGATTAAAAGACAAAAATGAAAAAATTTAAAATATTGTTTTTGATTGAAAGCGTTTATTTTTATCGAAGCAACATTGTCTTGGAATTGAATAATAAAGTAACAAATCTACTTCCTCAGTTAAAAAAAAAAAAATTTGTTCAAAGGTACAACTCTGTCTATTTGATCCACCATTTTGACTCTCCACTAGCTTTAGACCCCCCACTGCAGATACCTCTGATACCAAAAAAAACAAAAACCCACTCAGACGCAACAACGAGTCGGTGTGAACGCACAGTGACGACGACAAAACTTCAAGTACTTTCTATTAGGACTGAAAAAAAGAAATCGAAGACGCTCCTGGACTTCGACGCTCGACATTCATGGCGTGTTTTTCTACATTCTCGTGTCCTCGCTCACCTGTGCGTCCACCTGGAGGAGGAGTCTGGGAGTCGGTCCTGAAGCGAGGACAGATCCGTGAACAATGGCGTCTCGTGTGCGGCTAAATAAAGTAGAAGTACATCGACCCAGAGGTGGATGTTGTGCTCGGATGTTTGAGTGACGTCCTGCGGTTTCCCTAAGACTAAGGATGCGTCCGTGGCGTGGAGGCGGGTCACGGGGTCGATCAGGAGTCGGAGTCCGGCGTCACGGGGGTCGTCGGGCTGGCGCCGGCGTTCTGGTAGCCGGTGCCGTAGCAGCTCTTGGGCGACAGCGAGTTGGGGTCGAAGCTGATGTTGCCGGCGGGCGTCAGGTACGGCTTACGCGCCGGCGGGGAGGGGTCTCCGGGTTTGGCGCCGAGGATGGATCTGGCCTCCTGGTCCTGCTCCGACAGGTTGGAGATGTCCTTCATCATGGACTTGCGGTAGGACACGGAGAGCTTGTTGGAGCCGTCCGACATCAGGTTGAAGTGGCGGGCGATGAAGACGACGGGCAGCGGCAGCATGGCCGCCACGATGAGGGCGAAGCACATGATGAGCGCCCAGGTGGGGTAACTCTCGAAGCGCTCCTGGGCCTGAACACAGGGGTCTCACGGCATCAGAACATTTGATTGAATCAAAGTTTAGTCTTCGACACACACGGTGTTACAAGGTTTTAACCTCAGGACGACCTTGAAAGTGTCAGAATATTGGACGAATGATATGAATCATGAATAAATGATCATGTATTTTATATTCTCAACCAAAAAGTTCCAAAATATTTTTTCAAAATTCTAATTCATAGATTTTTACATCAATTTTAAAAGTGAATTCAAAAGGCTACCAATTGAAAAATATTGTATTTATAAAATGTATATTTTAATTATTAGAATTTAAATATCAAACATTATCTGTAAAAAAAAAAGGTTTTAATACATTTTTATTTATTTAATTAAATTATTCAATTTGTTTGTGGTATCCCTTGTGTTGTCTCTGGGTCAAGGTTAATCGAAGGCCCCGAAAACAAATGTGTGTGTGGTATCCCTGGTGTTATATAAGGGTCAAGGTGACTCGAAGGCCCCGAAAACAAATGTGTGTGTGGTATCCCTGGTGTTATATACGGGCCAAGGTGACCCCCAGGCCCCGAAAACAAATGTGTGTGTGGTATCCCTGGTGTTATATAAGGGTCAAGGTGACCCCCAGGCCCCGAAAACAAATGTGTGTGTGGTATCCCTGGTGTTATATAAGGGTCAAGGTGACCCCCAGGCCCCGAAAACAAATGTGTGTGTGGTATCCCTGGTGTTATATAAGGGTCAAGGTGACCCTAACGCCCCGAAAACAAATGTGTGTGTGGTATCCCTGGTGTTATATAAGGGTCAAGGTGACCCCCAGGCCCCGAAAACAAATGTGTGTGTGGTATCCCTGGTGTTATATAAGGGTCAAGGTGACCCCCAGGCCCCGAAAACAAATGTGTGTGTGGTATCCCTGGTGTTATATAAGGGTCAAGGTGACTCGAAGGCCCCGAAAACAAATGTGTGTGTGGTATCCCTGGTGTTATATACGGGCCAAGGTGACCCCCAGGCCCCGAAAACAAATGTGTGTGTGGTATCCCTGGTGTTATATAAGGGTCAAGGTGACTCGAAGGCCCCGAAAACAAATGTGTGTGTGGTATCCCTGGTGTTATATACGGGTCAAGGTGACCCCCAGGCCCCGAAAACAAATGTGTGTGTGGTATCCCTGCTGTATATAAGGGTCAAGGTGACCCTAACGCCCCGAAAACAAATGTGTGTGTGGTATCCCTGGTGTTATATAAGGGTCAAGGTGACCCCCAGGCCCCGAAAACAAATGTGTGTGTGGTATCCCTGGTGTTATATAAGGGTCAAGGTGACCCCCAGGCCCCGAAAACAAATGTGTGTGTGGTATCCCTGGTGTTATATAAGGGTCAAGGTGACCCTAACGCCCCGAAAACAAATGTGTGTGTGGTATCCCTGGTGTTATATAAGGGTCAAGGTGACCCCCAGGCCCCGAAAACAAATGTGTGTGTGGTATCCCTGGTGTTATATAAGGGTCAAGGTGACCCCCAGGCCCCGAAAACAAATGTGTGTGTGGTATCCCTGGTGTTATATAAGGGTCAAGGTGACTCGAAGGCCCCGAAAACAAATGTGTGTGTGGTATCCCTGGTGTTATATACGGGCCAAGGTGACCCCCAGGCCCCGAAAACAAATGTGTGTGTGGTATCCCTGGTGTTATATAAGGGTCAAGGTGACTCGAAGGCCCCGAAAACAAATGTGTGTGTGGTATCCCTGGTGTTATATACGGGTCAAGGTGACCCCCAGGCCCCGAAAACAAATGTGTGTGTGGTATCCCTGCTGTATATAAGGGTCAAGGTGACCCTAACGCCCCGAAAACAAATGTGTGTGTGGTATCCCTGGTGTTATATAAGGGTCAAGGTGACCCCCAGGCCCCGAAAACAAATGTGTGTGTGGTATCCCTGGTGTTATATAAGGGTCAAGGTGACCCCCAGGCCCCGAAAACAAATGTGTGTGTGGTATCCCTGGTGTTATATAAGGGTCAAGGTGACCCTAACGCCCCGAAAACAAATGTGTGTGTGGTATCCCTGGTGTTATATAAGGGTCAAGGTGACTCGAAGGCCCCGAAAACAAATGTGTGTGTGGTATCCCTGGTGTTATATACGGGCCAAGGTGACCCCCAGGCCCCGAAAACAAATGTGTGTGTGGTATCCCTGGTGTTATATAAGGGTCAAGGTGACTCGAAGGCCCCGAAAACAAATGTGTGTGTGGTATCCCTGGTGTTATATACGGGTCAAGGTGACCCCCAGGCCCCGAAAACAAATGTGTGTGTGGTATCCCTGCTGTATATAAGGGTCAAGGTGACCCTAACGCCCCGAAAACAAATGTGTGTGTGGTATCCCTGGTGTTATATAAGGGTCAAGGTGACCCCCAGGCCCCGAAAACAAATGTGTGTGTGGTATCCCTGGTGTTATATAAGGGTCAAGGTGACCCCCAGGCCCCGAAAACAAATGTGTGTGTGGTATCCCTGGTGTTATATAAGGGTCAAGGTGACCCTAACGCCCCGAAAACAAATGTGTGTGTGGTATCCCTGGTGTTATATAAGGGTCAAGGTGACCCCCAGGCCCCGAAAACAAATGTGTGTGTGGTATCCCTGGTGTTATATAAGGGTCAAGGTGATCCCCAGGCCCCGAAAACAAATGTGTGTGTGGTATCCCTGGTGTTATATAAGGGTCAAGGTGACCTGAAAGCCTGAAAACAATATTTTTAATTGAATTATTTCAACTAAAAAAATTCAACCTTTCAATCATAAATCATGTCATTCAATTTGTCAAAAAAACAACAACAATTCGATGCTTTAAAAAAGTAAATACAGTTTCAACATTTTACCCTCCTGTTATCTCAGGGTCAAAGTGACCGGAATGCCCAAGATCAAATGTGTTTGTAGTATCCCTTGTGTTGCTTCTGGTATGTATTTCTGGAAGCCAGGGAGGTCGTTCACACTGACCCAAATGCAAGACAAGGGATATAATGAACACATTTGTTTTCGGGACTTCGGGTCACCTTGACCCAGAGACAACACAAGGGTTAAAATATCTTTACAAAAACTATGTCTTAATAGTTTCTTCCGATCATGTGTTACAGGGAACATTTCTGTCACTCAAAGTGGTACAATAGCCAGAAAATATTGAAGTACTTATTTAAATAAAGAAACTAATCAAAACTTGTGTTATTTTTTAAGAACTTGTTAGGTGATCATCTTATTTTCTGATATTCGGAAAGGATTTTTGTCTTTAAAAAGAAATCTAAATAAATGTAGATTTATATTTATATTTAATTAATTCAATTAATAACAATTTAAAAAGGATTTGCACACAATTTGAGAGCTTTTAAGCCAAAATTTCGACTTCAATACAAAATTAATTGAATATTTTTATATATGGAATGGTTGAATTCCCTTTTTTTTAATCATTTAATTTTTTTAAATTAAATAATTTTCTCTATACTTAAGAGTTTGACATTCTATTAAAAAAAAATCATAAATAAATGTTCTAAAGTCATTCATTTTTAATAGAAAATATTTTAAAATATTAAATTATTAAAAAAGAAAATTCAACCGTTCAATAAAGAAAGTATCAAATTAGAGAAATAATTAAATGCTTATAAAACAACAAAATTTCAATGAAAAGTTTCAACTTTTGAATTGTTAAAATCAACCGTTGTATATCGTGATGTAATTCCAAAGGTCACCACCGAACACAGAAACTCTCCTGTACTCACCAGCTCCTCCACCCAGGCGTTGTAACCCGGCGGGCTGACGGCCATCTCGATGACGGTGGCGGAGATCAGCACGATGAGGCAGATCGGCGACACGTACTTCCAGAGGTAGAAGTACAAGATGTTGGGCCTGAAGCCCAGCATGTCCTCCAGGTCCTGCATGAACCTGTCGGGGGGAGAAGGGTCGAACCAGGTGAGCCGGCGTCGTAGCAGCGCCTCTGTGAGCCGAGTCGCACTCACCTCCCCACACACATCACTCCCTGTACCTTTTAGTGCCGTAGATCCAGGCCACGGACACGTTCTCCAGGATCACCACCACCGTGAGCGGCAGGCCGGCCGAGTAGTCGTCGAACATCGTGACAAAGTAGTTTCCCGAGCGCTGGACGAACAGCAGGCCGCACAGGAAGGCCACCACGCAGCAGCAGACTGCAGAGCAACACACACACGCTCATAATATACACACACACTCATAATGCACACACGCTCATAATATACACACACGCTCATAATGCACAAACGCTCATAATATACACACACGCTCATAATGCACACACGCTCACAATATACACACACGCTCACAATATACACACACGCTCATAATATACACACACTCAGAACACACACACGCTCATAATATACACACACGCTCATAATGCACACACGCTCATAATGCACACACGCTCACAATATACACACACGCTCATAATGCACACACGCTCACAATATACACACACGCTCATAATGCAGACACGCTCACAATATACACACACGCTCATAATGCACACACGCTCACAATATACACACACGCTCATAATGCACACACGCTCATAATGCACACACGCTCATAATATACACACACGCTCATAATACACACACGCTCATAATACACACACACTCATAATATACACACACGCTCATAATGCACACACGCTCACAATATACACACACGCTCATAATACACACACGCTCATAATACACACACGCTCATAATACACACACACTCATAATACACACACGCTCATAATACACACACACTCATAATGCACACACGCTCACAATATACACACACGCTCATAATGCACACACGCTCACAATATACACACACGCTCATAATGCACACACGCTCATAATGCACACACGCTCACAATATACACACACACTCACAATATACACACACGCTCATAATACACACACGCTCATAATACACACACACTCATAATACACACACGCTTATAATACACACACACTCATAATACACACACGCTCATAATACACACACACTCATAATACACACACGCTCATAATACACACACGCTCACAATACACACTCACAACACACACACGCTCACAACACACACTCACAACACACACACGCTCACAACACACACTCACAACAAACACACGCTCACAATATACAAACACTCAGAACACACACACGCTCATAATACACACACGCTCATAATATACACACACTCATAATACACACTCACAACACACACAAGCTCACAACACACACTCAGAACACACACACGCTCACAATATACACACACTCAGAACACACACACGCTCACAATACACACTCACAATACACACACGCTCACAATACACACTCACAACACACACACGCTCACAACACACACTCACAACACACACACGCTCACAATATACACACACACGCTCACAATACACACTCACAATACACACACACTCACAATACACGCTCACAATACACACTCACAACACACACACGCTCACAACACACACTCACAACACACACGCTCACAACACACACACGCTCACAACACACACAACACAACACACAAACTCTCACAACACACACACACACACAACACAACTGTCTTCTGCTGAAGATCAGTGTCATCGATTCTTTTGTTTAAGTCATTATGTTGATTTTATTATATAGAATTCATATATTAAATAAGAATATAAAACTCTATGTTTTACAAATATTTTTTTTGAAAACATTCAAATGTAGTAATCTAATGATGTTTTTTTATTTAAAAATACTTTTTAACGTATAAACTATTAAATATCTTTATTTAAACATGTATGAATAATTGAAATTCTTAAAAAAAACAAAAAACAAATTCAAAGCTTCAACCTTTGTATATTTTGATGACACTGACAAACATCTTCTCCTGGACTCACCTGTGAACAGCTCCTTCTGGACCTTGTACGTGTCCAGCACCGGCGTGGTGATCCCCGTCATGGTGCCGATCATGCTGCCCAGGCCCAGATTGATGAGCATGAAGAAGAACATCACGGACCAGAAGGGAGACCCTGGAAAGTGCGTCATGGCCTCGGTGAAGGCGATGAAGGCCAGCCCGGTCCCCTGCACCGACTGCACACCAGAACCATCAGGTCCACTTCAACACATTTTAAGCTGAGCCGGACCTTGTTGAGCTCGTCCTCCAGGACACACGGGTCCAGACCCAGACCGGGGAACGCCTCCTCCTTCACCGTCTTGATCACGCCGTACATCTCGGCGTAGTCCGCCGTGCTCAGGTGCGAGAAGTTGACGTGAGGCGGGATCAGGTCGTGGCTCAGGACGCTGGAGTTGAGGTATCCCAGGATCTTCTCCGCGTTTCTTCGGAGACACAGAACATGAGACATTTATTCAAATGTTTTTCTCTTTCATTTTCAGGCTAAACATTCTTGTTATTATGGAAGTGTGAAATATATATTTTTATTTATTATGGTGTAAATTGGAAAGATATCAGTGGAATTAAAATATTTATTTCTTTATTTTTTTAAATAATTGAATTAAAAATAAATTCTAAAATGAATGCATTTATTTTTACACATAGAGGTTGACATTCTAATTCCAATAATTCAAACCTTTTAAATTTAATATATCTTGGTATAACAGTTACACCAGAGAGTGAGTCAATGTTGTCACATGATCGTCTACGTGTCGCATGATTGGCTAAATGTTCGGTCAGGTAGCTCGGTACTCTTCTGTTGATGTCTGGTGGCACTATAACTAAAAATATTGAATTTAGAACATTTTCTAGTTTTTTTTAATTATTGGAAGTAGAAATCAAACTTTATTTAAAAAAAAATCAATAATTAATGATGGCACTAATTTAAAAGGCTACAAATTTCATTTTGAACATGTATTTTTTGATTATTTTAATTTCGAATATCAAACTCTATCTGTTACAAAGGGTGTATTCATTTTATATTTTTTCTATATTTCTATTATTTTTGAAATGAAATTATTTTTAAAAAGCAGTAACAAATTCAACATTTCAAGATAAAAGATATTTGATTGAATTACACAATAAAAAATAAATTCCACCTTTAAATGTATAAATCATGGAATTAAATGATCGTAATAATTATTTAAAAAAATAATATCATCAGAATAATTGAACGGTTAAGAAAACAACAACATTGAAATAAATTAAGAAAACTTTTAACTAAATAGTCGTTAAAGAAATGCGTTTACACCAAATGCGATTTGGCGACACCTAGCGGTTCAATCACCGCAGCGCGGTCGATGTCAGACCTTTGAGAATAAAAGTTTTACTAAAAGACTCTGTGACAGAATACATGTTTTACTAAAAGACTCACTCGACCACACATTTCTCGTTCATGATGTTGGCCTTGAAGCCCAGCACGGCGAACACCACCAGTGTGGCCAGGATGGAGGTGAAGAAGTTGATGAAGGAGACGAGGACGGCGTCGAAGTGACAGTTGTTGTCGATCTTGTTGTAGCTGGAGAAGGCGATGACGCCACC